>NC_044354.1:3815215-3892715 GCF_007364275.1 Archocentrus centrarchus
AAGATAGAAGAATGTAGACTATATTCCACTAATATGTACATCAGTGCAGTCAGACAGGTGCATAGACATAGGGTCATCAGCGTTTGTGGAGGGTGGTAGTAGCAGTCTTAGGGTAATTGTTCATGAGTCCAACAGCAGAGGGGAAGAAACTGTTCTTATGGCGGGAGGTTCTGGTCCGTATGGACCGTAGCCTCCTGCCTGAGGGGAGAGGGTCAAAAAGTCTGTGCCCAGGGTGAGAGTGGTCGGCTGTGATCCGACCTGCACGCCCCAGTGTCCTGGAGGTGTACAGGTCCTGGAGAGATGGGAGGTTACAGCCAATCACCTTCTCAGCAGAGTGCACAACGCGCTGTAGTCTCTGTTTGTCCCTAGTGGTGGCTCCAGCGTACCACACAGTGATGGAGGAGGTGAGGATGGACTCAATGATGGCAGTATAGAACTGCACCATGGTCCTTGCTGGCAAGTTGAATTTCTTCAACTGCCGCAGGAAGTACATCCTCTGCTGGGCCTTTTTGATGACAGAGGTGATGGTGGGCTCCCACTTGAGGTCCTGGGTGATGGTAGTTCCCAGGAAGCGAGAAGAGTCCACTGTGGTGATGGGGGTGTCAGTCAGGATGATGGAGGGTAGAGGGGCTGTGTGCTTCCTAAAGTCCACTATAATCTCCACTGTCTTCTGGGCGTTCAGTACCAGGTTATTGTGGCTGCACCAGGACGCCAGACGTTTGACCTCCATCCTGTAGGCCGACTCGTCCCCGTCTGAGATAAGTCCGATGAGAGTCATGTCGTCTGCAAACTTAATAAGCTTGACAGACTGGTGGTCAGAGGTGCAGCAGTTGGTATACAGGGAGAAGAGCAGAGGAGAGAGGACACAGCCCTGAGGAGTGCCAGTGCTGATGGTCCGGGAGTCCGAGACATTCTTCCCCAGCCTCACGTGCTGCTTCCTGTTCATCAGGAAGTCAATGATCCACCTGCAGATGGGATCTGGCACGTTCATCTGGGACAGCTTGTCTTGGAGGAGATCAGGGATGATGGTGTTGAAGGCAGAGCTGAAGTCCACAAACAGGATCCTGGCGTAGGTTCCCTGGGAGTCCAGATGCTGTAGGATGAAGTGCAGAGTCAGGTTGATGGCGTCGTCCACAGACCTGTTGGCTCTGTAGGCAAACTGCAGGGGGTCCAGAAGGGGGGCTGTGAGGGACTTGAGGTGGGACAGCACCAGACGCTCAAATGACTTCATGACCACAGAAGTCAGTGCCACAGGTCTGTAGTCATTTAGTCCAGTGATCCTTGGCTTCTTGGCGACAGGAACAATGGTAGCGGTTTTAAAGCAGACAGGCACGTGGCAAGCCTCCAGTGAGGAGTTGAAGATGTTCGTGAACAATGGGGCAAGCTCGTTAGCACAGTGTCTCAGTGTGGCAGGTGAGACACCATCTGGACCTGGAGCTTTGCGAGCTTTGACACTCCTGAACTGCTTTAGCACCTGGTCCTCCTGAATACAAAAGACTTTCATCTGCCTCCATCTCACTCTATCCACAGCAGCCTGTGCTGCCACACCAACCCTCTGCATGTCCTGCTGCTTCACTACAAACTGTGACATATTACACTGTGTCATTATTTGTTTAACAAAGCCAAAATGCTGAAGCAGGATGTGAAAAACTAAGTACACCCTGTGATTCAATAGCTTGAAGTAACTTGAAGTATTGTTTTCTGTATGACTTTATGAATCTCTCAGATTATTTTTATTATGTCCTGGTACATAAAACCTTATAACTCAAAGAGGGTGGATTTTCTTTTTTACCACGACTGTAGCTTCTGGGTCAAAGAAAGTACCTGAAGCCTGTCTTCTTTCCAGTGGCCTGCAGGGGTCGCTTTCTCTGGCTGCAAAAAGAAGCCCAACTGTATAGAAGTCTAAGTAGTGACGTGGTGACCATAAAAAGTACGAGTGAAATAACTACTGATGACAGGAAGTAGGCGGGACTGGAGATAAGCTTTTCTCAACTCTTCAGGTGCGTGACTCAAACGGCTACCAATGAGAGTGAAGAATACTGCTGATTGACATGTGACCTGGCAGTAAATGCATTAGAAGTTTACCAAGGCAGCCAAGGAGCCTGGAATGTCCTGAGGCGACCAATCGCTTCCAGCGCGCACACAGCTTAAGGGGAAACAACTCTTTGGCTCGCCTGATTTATGGCCTCACTGAACAGTTTCCTGATAAGTTCATGGTCTCATTTGCTGATTTCAAGTCTGACTGAATACAACATGATGCCTGTTTTGTTCATTATGGTCCCAATTCGGCCTAAACTTAAAATATAGTGGGATATACTTTAGGGAGGGCAAATGCCTGCTGCTACTCCTGTGTGAGCAACACATGACTTCACTATCCAAAAGTTTGTGCATGTTAGTTTTATTTTTTGATGTTCAGGAAGATCTTTCCAGTAACAGAAAGCTTTTCACATCGCAGAAATAACACACACACAACAATACTGAAAATAATCCAACACCAGCACAGCTGGAATTATTGATTTGCGTTCACATTATTGAAGCTCTCTTCCCTTTCAGCATCTCTCACATACAAGAAGAAACTCACTTTTCAACAACAGACCTGCTTAAATAGACCAAGTCATACACACAGGTGCAGTTAGGCTGTTGTGAAGTTGTTGAGTGAAGCACTGGACACGATGAACTGTTACAGAATAAATTCTTTATTTAGCAAGTGATCTGCTGACCGCTCTTGCTGTGACTTCTGTGGACTCTGCGATCGTCCGCTGGTTACTCTGCACGCTGCAGTACTGTACCGTGTGTCTTGACAAGTCACCTTTTTTTTACTACTTGAAGACTACTGTAGAAAATGAGCTCACGTTGCCACCATGCCGAGCCTCTTTGTGCACAAGAAACACTGGAATACATAACGAGTGAATTTGACTGAATTTCTTCATTATAAATTATTTTGGTCCTTCAGTGAAAATCTGATACCATAACAGCCCTAGTCAGTAGATTGTTGTGTTCATTTCACATTAAAGCACAGTTGAATCTTGGTTGTTAATTAAGAAAATGTTTGAAATAGGCTGAATACAACTTTACAAACAGACAAACAGGAAGTCATCACGCAGCAGGATATCACTCACTCTGGCTCACCATAGAAATATTGCTCTATGTCATACACCAAACACAAACTAATATCACATATGAAGTCAGAAGGACTTCAACTTGCACAAGGGCAGAATGTGTAAAGAACAGAGCATACATAATGCAGGGACACATCCACCCACATACACACATGTTCTCTCTGTCTTTCACAAACACACATACTCACACACAACCCACCGGTGAGGACAGTGTGACCTGTGCGAGTTAAGAGCTACACACCACTTTCCTGTAATAACTGGTGCTACATCTAATCCTATTTCCATTAGGCATATGCTCCAGAAGGGTGTGTATGTGCGCGTGTAGTGTCTGCTTCCATGTGGATATTATGTGTGTTAGCAGTTTCTATAATCATGTGTGTCAAAGTGCGTTTGAAGGCTGAGATAGTGTCCATGTGAGTGAGCATGCTTGAGGGAAACTTGGCAGAAGAAAGTGTGTGTGTGTGTGTGTGTGTGTGTGTGTGTGTGTGTGTGTGTGTGTGTGTGTGTGTGTGTGTGTGTGTGTGTGTGTGTGTTGTGTGTGCGTGCGTGCACATGTGAATGTGTCCGGTCCTTAATTCGCTCTCTCTGTGCTGTGGAGTGCTGAATCAGCGCAGCCCTGATAGACCTGCTCAGTCCTGGCCAGTACTTCAATTGGGCAATCATGGTACACACACACACACACACACACACACACACACACCCACACACACACACACACACACACACACTAGTGTGCTGAGTCATACCTAAGGACATACAGGAATACACTTTTATGCAGAAAATCAACTTTTATGTGAATCAATTTCCGAAAGCATACAAGTTTCATAAGTAATCAAAGGCACACATACTGCATACGAGCAGTTACACAGACAAGCATCAAAATTCTTTCAGTAAGCTTGCATTTGTTTTGTTAATTTGCAATTCCTGCAGCATTCTTAAAGTGATTCTTTCTAGTGTTGCTAAAGCAACGACACATTTAGGGGACTCAGACAGAAGGTGAGTTTATCGGTGAGGGGGAGAAGCCGTACCTGCAAACTGAAGAGCTGTGCGAGCAATGAATATAACAGGAATATTGTTAAAGTTTTCCTCATGCATTGTTAAATGTATCGCTTTAGTATAAGTTTCAGTGCCACCAATTATTAGCTTTGCCAGTTTAGTGGATTTTGTGGATTTCACACAATGTTATGAATTCAAATTTCAATCCAGTCTAGTCAGTTTAATTTATATTGCTCCAAATCATCAATTTGACTCAAATAGCGTTACAGTCGCGGCAGGAGACACCGCCTCTCGCCTTTGCCTTTCAGCTTTGATAAGAAAACACTCCCAAAAAAAGCACTTGAGGAGCCGGGTGAGACCTCAGGAAGAGGAACAGTGGAGGGATCCTTCTCGCAGGATGGACAGGCTTGGAACAGATCTCATAATTGCAGTTCGAGATGAAATTTCAGTGGAGAGAATCTCATACCATTCTGTTCTTCTGACCTCGCAGGGCTGCACATTCTCGCGCACAGCTCTCCATTCCCTTTTCTCACAGCACAGGAGCGATGTTGGTGCGGTCCAGTCATCCAATTATCCAATCAGTGCACTCACTGTTGGGCATATCACCCACTATGCACCTCTTCACCTCTCTCACTCACCTTCACAGTCAATTTGCCACATATGCCTTTCATATCCTATCACCTTCGCACAAGCCTCCCAAGTCATATGAGTATAACTGCAGTTTTCTCATTCTTCTTGGAAGTATCAAGTACAGAACAGGGCCTGTACTACTCCAGACTTCACATTTCATCTTCCCACATGTCCCACCAGTTCCAGAAAGACAACATTGAGTGTTTATATATAACTTTATACCACTTTGCAAGCAGTATACAAATCACCCAAGAGAGCATTTACAAGCACGAGTGTAGTATAACAGAGCTAGTTTAATTGCATGGATCATTCTTAAAAAAAAAAAAAAAAAAGTACATTTGCTGCAATAAATTCATGGCTAATTATAAAACAGTGGGATATTAAATTGTAACATAAAGCTCACTGGGACTACATTAGCCTAAGGGAATCATTCTCATTTTTAACTGCATGGAAGCCATCTACTGGGATTTTCTAAAGCTAATATTGAGTACATTAACATTTACTGATAAGCACGAATCAACAGACTGAAAGAGAAATTGCAGTTTTCTTTTCATGATTCCTATTTCTTTTTTAATATGCATCATGGGTTATTTTTCAGCTTTATCATTCCTGCCTGTTCTCTTTCTGCACAAAGAGCTATTTCTACCAAGTCACATCCAATTTTGAAAATGAATCATTGTGGCCTCGACAGATGCAATACTTTTCAACAAACCTGTAGCAAATCACCTGACATACAAGCTACAGATAATTTTAGTTCTGTGAGTGCAGCTATATTTATGAATAAACTATAAATAACTCAGAGGGAAAGCTTGAAGCAACAGGATGTCTGAGTACTCTGCACAGAACGAGAGCGCTGCCTGACCTTCCAAGTAGAGTTCATGTGAGAGAGAAATACCTGCGATTATGAAGTCACACTATCCATAGAAATTTAAACTACAGAGCTATGCCTTTGGTTGCTAGCAGATAGCTGCAGTCGCCTGTAGTCTGCATGGAAGACGCTGACTTTTCTGCGAGCCGTTGTGAAACTTGTCCCCGATTACAGGACTGAAATGAAACGCATCTCCTCACCACTGTGGAGCTGACAGACCTCAGCAGGCATTCAAATTTTTATGACCAGAAATAATGACAACAACAAGAGCTAAATCAAGTGTTTAATAAGTGGTGCATATTTCCTTTCTGACCACTTGATTTAACTTTTACTTTTTTTTGCTTGTAAGAATTTAAGCGGCAATAAGAAAACAGGCAGAATTAGCTGCCTGCTGCGGTCTGCCAGCACAACAGAGGCGAGGAGGCAAGTGGTGACGAGACACTTTTTACTTCAGTGCTGTGATAACGCTGCACTTTAATGCTGATGGTGGACACTTTTGTAATCCACCATCGTGGAGGAAGACACATTTGCGTTCCAGGGTACTGCGGTTCATCTGTTGCTTACTATCACTTTTAGTTTTATATTTTCAGGGTGAAAAAGAAGACAGAGCTGGCCAAGAATAGACTGCTTACCAGCATCTTTCTCAAAGCGAATTAGTGATGAATCAACCTCATCCATGAATCATACATCAATAATACCACAATGATAATACGGCAATAAATATGCGCAGCAAAAATAAAATATTGTCAATATTTTAGAGACCCCCTGAAAAGTTCGGTTTCTGTGTCTCTGCTGTAGTTCGCACCTGCTGGTGTGGCACTTCTGGCAGCTTTTATAACTGAATAATTAACACGTTGTCACGAGAAAGCAAACTTTGTCATCCCAGTATGAAAGGAGAAATAATCTGGTTTCAGCAACGCTGAAAAATCATTCCAAGCACCGCCAGTCTCAGCTTCTGTGTCAACATCACTCCCACTGACTACTAAATGATGAGTACAAACACTTTACATGCGATTACCACTCGTGCCATAACTGCATCTCATGTTGAGGGATAATATTTTTCTTGATTAGACATGATATGAAAGCGGTAATAAATTAATGGATGGATTCATGAAACACTGAGGAAGGAGAGGTGGATATATGGAAATATGTTTTAGAGTAATATTTAAAGGGATGACAGGAGCACTGCATGATAATCACTGAATGCAGGGAAAGGTGATTTGGGAAGAAGCAACAGCTTCATGGAAGAGTAAAGATTAGTGTCAAAGAGTGGAAAAAAGGAAAGATGGCAAATCTTAATGAGAAGAGATATTGCAGAGGAAATGTTTTCCTTATTTGAAGCCAAATACAAAAGTACTAATGAACTTTCAAGAAAGCAAATTAAATATAAACTGTAGTGAAGTGATTAAGAACCGAACCATCACAATAAACACCCTGTTTTTCTTTACTTAATTACGGGTCTGAAATTAATTAGTTGAATGTTGTTTTAGAGTGCAATTTTGGGGGTAATTATAAGCAAGGAGTACAAAGGTTAGTGTTAGTTTTAATATTTCTGAGAGTATAATAAAATCCATTGGAGTTCGAGTGTTAGTGCACTTTTAGAAAAACAAAACAAAAAACAAAATAAAAAGTTTCATTATATTTGTCATCAGTGCGTTAAAACCCCTCGACTAAAAGAAACAGTTAAGCGCTAACATGCTTGGTAGAGAATTTTTTTTTTTAATTATTCGTTTGTTTTTAGTTAGTTCGTGCAGACCGTAACATTGTTTCCATTCTAAACTAGGCAACAATTTTCCACTACTGCGCCATCAAGGTGCAGAAGAGTTTAGCTGTTACAAATGTGCAGAAAAACACTGAACAGTCACACTGTTGCAGTACATACGCAACACAATGTGCAGAAAAAGACTTGAATTAGCAGACAGTGTAAGTCCTGATGGTAATAGATTCTCATTTTGTGATGAAAAGACACAAGACAGGAAAATGATCTAACCCCCGCGGAAATATAACAGCTACTGATGAGTCCTGGGGAAAGTTAATTTCAGTGGAAAGTGTTGATCATGTGATCTGCGACAACTCCACAGACTCTGATTTTTGCCACTGGTATGTGTATGCATTTGGTTTCATGTAGAGATTGTGTGTGAGTACATGTACATGTATACGTGTGTCAGATAAGTTACAGAGAAAAATCATATGGGATGCTTTGGAAATTAGCAGGGAGCGCACGAGTGCAGAGACCTAAACCTGCTGATTGCCTTGTTTATAGAATTCTACCCGTGTTTTTAGCTATATCATTCTTTATACATTGTAAATATTTTTACATAATAGCAGTATATCTGTGTAATTTTCAAGTTTCCTGTAAGGAACTAATCAATACCGAAGAAGTATTTGGAGTTTGTACCACAATCATGCATGACATCTATGTGATTATAGGCAGTACTACAGTGTTGTTGTCTGTTCATTATATCTCCTATTTGAAAGCCAATTACACTAATCAATATGATTTAAGGATGGGTTATACACAAAATGTCATGGGCAATTATTATTCAAATTTCAACTAAGGATGCAAAATAATGAACTGAAGGGGCAATGCATGCTTTTGCACCCCTGTGGAAGTGGACCTGGTATGCCTGTAAATCAAAATCAGTGCTTAGGAAGCATCTTGTGCACACCTATTATGTGGGATGTGTGGGTATGAGTGTGTGTGTCTTCAGCCCTAATTTGATGTCTAAATAAGTGGTTCCTGCCCCCAAGGGTTTCCCTGCAATATATCACTCTGGCAACAATGGAGCCGCCGCTGTCATCATCCCCGGGGACCAGCCGCTCGCCCGCTCATGCATGGCCTCGTGGGAAATGCAGACCTGTGAACAATGCTGAGAAGCTAAATGATGTGCGCACACCCACACAGAATGCACAATCTCTGATACAGTATCGGCTTCTATAGAACTTGCAGTCTGCTCATTATTATTTCCATTTCTTGATATGCTTACCCTCTTTTCTTGGACTCTTTGTGAGGCTGCTCTCTTTCTTTCATCATACTCCCGCCTTTCTCGGCTGCACCTCTTCCCAAGGTGAGATGGTTGACATTTGCTTTAAGTAAATTGGTTTGTCGTCAAGACAAAGTCAAAACAACAAAAAGGGAACATTCAGAAGACCTTGGACTGAGCCGCTTAGGGAGAAAAGTGTGAAGAAAGAAGAAACACAGATGACTATAGAAGCTGCATGATGGATAATCAGACCACAACTTGGTCACAGTCTTCAGTTTGTTTGCATACACACATGGATTTGTTAATCATGACGACAAAACAATGCACAAATCTCTTAAAACACTCGACCGAATACTAACCTGAAGGCAGTTTTCTACAGTTCCATCCTGGACGACATGTTATATCGGCTTCCGTCAAAAATATCCAACTTTCAAATAAATCTCAAATGTAATTTTTGTTTCTCCCCTAAAGTAATGTTAAAATAATAAACTAATGAAACCAAGACTGCCATTAATGACAATCTCAACTAATTAATAAACAAAACTGCAAAAAGTAGCTGAAAAGCGAGGCCTGGGAGCCTGGACAGCCAATAAGCACTAGAAATGGACCAGAGAGAGAGCAAGTCAATGAGGATGATAGTTTAATAAGGACGAAACAATCAGAGGCTAAATTTGCTGGCATACCCAGTTGTGCCAAACATCTGCAGTGTTAAATGTAGAAAACATGTGTGTCATGGTTAATTCATTTTCCTCCATGTTTACATTGTTCCTGTTACTTTTAATTATTTTGACCTAATTTGGTATGCCATACATCTTCAAATTCTACAAGCCTAGAAACAACAGACACTTCTTCACCTGCAGTTAAGGTTTATTTAATTATTCACATACAGCTGTTCAGGTTCAGGGCTGACTGAGTTACAGCCAACTGGACTGTAACCTCCCTTACATGTATATGGCTCCCAACCCCATTTCGCCTTCTCTCTGTTTGTACTTATCAAGTTGCAATCAAGTGCCCACTGGTGCTACATCACCATGTTATTCCTGCTCCACACAGTAAACCTGGGACCTGCAGGATTACAGAGGGTCTGGAGTAGTGTCATAGTTGCACATAGCATTGAAGTTCTGAATGGCCTCCCTAAAACCTATAACTTAATTTCATAATGGAGTTTTCCATCATTTTTTCTTTATGGGATGTTCGGGTGCTGGTTCATGCCATGTTTGTTTCACGCTGGCGTCTGCACCCAGTTGGAGATGCAGGAGGACCGTGATGTGAAAGTGCTTTGGAAAGTACTTTCCAAATATGCTGGTAATGTGCTGAAATGTGTCAATACTTTAAAGTTATCAGAGAATAATCTAACAATAGGGTGTATATTTGTTGCTGTTGGTGACAGTGACCAGTATCTGCAGAGCGGCCTAAAGACCACCAGACAGCAAGTGTGCAGTCTCCAGAGTGTTTTTTGTTTTACAGTTTGTAACGTTGCAAGAACCCCTGTTATTGTGTCACATGTGGCAACTAATTTCTCAGGCTACACATATGTTCACCAATTACCAGTTACCCGGTATAATCAATGTTCTTGTGAGAATTTTTTGCATTGTTTATGAGATAATAAGATGCATGACAACAATTAATCTGATAAATATAATGACATGGAATTTACTGTCATTCCTTAGTGAGAGATAATGAGTAAATACCATCTTGTCACATTAATTACCCAGCTTACATTTTTTCTGTATTTACCTATATTATCTATACATTTTTTTTGTCTAAGGGTAATATAATTGAATTGAAAAATTTGTTTGATATTAATATTTTTTTCCACATTATTTTTAAACTTCTGTTTTAGTTTGTTACAGTCTCCTAAATGCAGATTTAAATTAATGATGCCGTATTGTGCTTTAAAATTTAAAGAAGATAAATTAGATAAATATAGATAAATTAGAGGTAAGTTCCACCTTTATTTTATGCTGAAAAACGAATATGCATTTCTAAATAAAAATCACAACACTATTTAAAGTTTGGGTAAAAATAATTGGCAAACACTTCTACAAATGAAACTTATAATCGGTCATTGCCTGAGGTTAGGCTCTCTTAATTGCCTGTGTGACTAAGTTATCATTTTCTCTCTCTTTGTCTGTCACTGTGTATCACTCTCTCTTTGTCTCAGTTGCTAAACTCTCAGACAATCAGCTCGATTTACCTTGCAAAACAAATCTCCCTCTGGCCTTGCAATCAATTAGCTGAGTAGGAAATCAATTAAGCCCACTGCTAAAAAAAGCTATTAATAGAAAGCTGACAAACAATAGGGAACCATATATCATGACATGAACTGATGTTTTTAATTAGTGCAACATTTAATATCTGCAATTATGAAGATGTAATGAAGAGAGATGACTATGAGTAGCTTGGTCTATTGTTGAGCTTCCTGGAGATGTAGTTTTGGTCTTTGTGTTTTTTTTCACTCATGTTTGTAATAAAGAAAAAAAAGGTGCTTAGAATGAATCTATTGATTTCATTGTTTTCATTTCTTTTTCCTCAGTTTTGGTAGTTAAGACAGCTTTCCATGTCAGACCTTTAATTTACGCTTGCTCAGCTTCGGCTTAATCTGTAGAATGAACTTCTCACTAAGATGACCATTTTCCTTCATCGAAGGGGAAGGTAAATTATATGTATAAAATTTTCTTTTATTAAAAAGTTAATACCTAAAAAATATATATATACTCAGGTTGTTTCAGGTACAATAGCGAAACAAAATAAACATTAATTTACCAATGGACGCATTGTGCACTCTGCTGAGAAGGTGATTGGCTGTAACCTCCCATCTCTCCAGGACCTGTACACCTCCAGGACACTGGGGCGTGCAGGTCGGATCACAGCTGACCACTCTCACCCTGGGCACAGACTTTTTGACCCTCTCCCCTCAGGCAGGAGGCTACGGTCCATTCAGACCAGAACCTCCCGCCATAAGAACAGTTTCTTCCCCTCTGCTGTTGAACAATCAGAATCAGAATCAGAATCAGAATCTTTATTGTCATTGTACACAGAAGTTGCACAACGAAATTTAAAATGCATTCCTTTTTAGGTGCCTCAGACAATAAATAATAAAATAATAAAAATATGAGTGATAAAAATGATTACTAAAATACAGTGCACAATAGTAAATTAAATTAACAGACGAATCTAGCCCCAATACACACACCAACGCACACACACAGTCAGCACTACCACCCCACATCACTGTCCAAACCACACAGAGTTCAGTTCAATGATAGCCCTGGCATAAAAGCTGTTCCTCAGTCTGTTTGTTCTGGCCTTCATTGTCCTGAAACGTCTGCCTGATGGCAGTAGCTGAAACAAGGAGTGTCCAGGGTGTGAGGGGTCCTGGAGGATGTTCTGTGCCCTCCTCTGGCAGCGGGCATTGAACAGTTCCTGGAAGGAGGGCAGGGGACAGCCTATGATCTTTTGAGCCGTGTTGATGATTCGCTGGAGTGTTTTCCTGTCTGCTGCTGTGCAGCTGTTGAACCACACGCACAGACAGTAGGTCAGGATGCTCTCTACACAGCAACGGTAGAAGGACACCAGCAGATTCTGGGTCAGATAGTTGCTCCTAAGAACCCTCAGGAAATGCAGTCTCTGTTGGGCCTTCCTGACAATGCTGGTCGTATTGATACTCCAGGTCAAATCATCCTGCAGATGTACTCCCAGGAACCTAAAATCTGAAACCAGCTCCACTTCATCCCCCTCGATGAACAGAGGTTGAATGACATGTGTTGTCCTCCTAAAGTCTACTACCATCTCCTTTGTCTTAGTGGTGTTCAGGATCAAGTTATTCTCACTGCACCACCTTGACAGCCGCTGCACCTCGTCCCGGTATGCTGACTCATCCCCGCCTGATATGAGCCCCACCACAGTGGTGTCATCCGCAAACTTAATGATGCAGTTACTGGCATGTATGGAGGTGCAGTCATGTGTGTAGAGGGTGAAGAGTAGGGGACTCAGCACACAGCCCTGTGGAGAGCCGGTGCTGAGGCTGATGGCTGAAGAGAGGTGGGGACCTACTCTTACCCTCTGGGAACGGTCTGTCAGGAAGTCCTTGATCCAAAGACAGGTGGAGCGTGGTATCCCCAGATCTGACAGTTTAGTCACCAGTCTGCCAGGAAGGATGGTGTTAAACGCCGAGCTGAAGTCCACAAAGAGCAGCCGAGCGTAGTTCCCCCCCTGCTCCAGGTGAGAGAAGGCAGAGTGGAGGGCTGTGGCAATGGCGTCCTCTGTGGACCGGTTGGCTCTGTAGGCAAACTGGTGGGGGTCTAGTCTGGGAGAGAGACTCGAGATGACGTGAGCCCGGACAAGCTTTTCAAAGCACTTCATAACAATTGGTGTTAGTGCTACTGGCCTGTAGTCATTCAAACCTCTGATAGTGTTCTTCTTGGGGATGGGGACGATAATGGAGGACTTCAGGCAGGAAGGGACAGCAGCCTGGCTCAGGGACTGACCCTAAGACTGTTACCACCACCCTCCACAAATGCTGATGACCCCTATGTTTATGCACCTGTCTGTTTGCACTGATGTACATATTACTGGACTATAGTTTACATTCTTTTATCTTTTAATTATTCTCTGCACTGTATATTTTGTAATATTGTGTTATAGTTATAGTTCTAATATCTCTGTATATTTGTAATTTGTATATTTGTAACACTGTCTTATAGTTTTTATACTTATTTGTTTTTTATGTAAGCACGAAGTACCGCAGCAATTTCCTAATGCTGTGAACCTGTTCACCCATATGGCAATAAAACTTTCTGATTCTGATTCTGAAGCCAGGATGATACTTTCTGTGTCCGCTGGGATCCCTCAAGTCTGAGTGATGTAAATTTCATAATCAGTATGAGGGTCAGATGTTTGCATATCTGCCTGTTTTTTGGAACCATGCAGACTTGTTCAGGGAGAATTTATATTACAATGCACCAACTACGCATACACCTCATGCGGTGGACTTCAAGCAGCCTTAAAAGAAGTATAATAGGAATGACTACTCGGCCCATGTCTGTGTCCACAACAGAGTATAATCAAGGCCTAAAGATACTGGAATCTCCCAATTATCCTGTTATGATTTTACCTTGTTTGTTTTACTGTGCATACTCTAAATGTTCTCCTAATGCTAAAGTAAATTCTCTAAAGTAGCTTTTATTTAAGGCTTTTTTTCCATTTTACTAACTGCCTAATTTCATTTCTATTTTACTTATATTGTAGCGTGCTTTAGTTTCCCCATTTTTTGTTTTTTTTTTGTTTTACTATCCTGTGCTTTATTAATCACTAGTGCCATTTCATTTGCATTTAATTTGTATAAAAGGTCCAACTGAGAGACCCTCACACAACCAAAATCACTGCAATCATGTGTAATGAACTTGTGGTCTTGTAGCCTCTGAAACTGTTACTTGAGTCAGTTGTCAAACCAACACAAGTAGATAGAATCAGTCTGCTATCAGTCTGCAACTGAATGAGGTCAAGTTGGCAATTTGTGATAATGTGGTTATTAATTGTGACAAATCTGTTGCTGTCTACATACATAGAAATTCACATTAAGATTAGCCAGAACCAGAAATTCCTCCAAAAATAGTTACATAGTCACCACAACAACACAGCTATTTAACTGCAGAATGACACAGCAAGACAAAAAAAAAGAAAAGAGCAAAGATACAGAGTTGGTGGTGATAGCGGTGTAAATATGCCAGTGTGGTCGAGCCAGGAAGCAGGGGATTTGACCTTGGTCATAGTTTAAGACCTGTCTTTTATCCGGCTAGCAAGCAGCACTGAGAGCCATTTGTCTGCACACTGCTATGATAGTTTCTCCCTCCTTCTCTTTCATTGTATCATTCTTTTTTTCTCCTCGGTCCTCCTTTTATGTGTCTAATTCCTTCCCCTCTTTTATTACTCACGTCAAAATTCAATTCAAATCCTTGTTATCACTTTGAAAGCTTTGTATGGTCAAGCTTCCTTTTACATTTCCAAGTTAATACAACCCAGGGCGTGTTAGGTGCACCTTGCTTCACACGTAAAATCAAAGGCGCTTGATTTATGCTTTTGAAGTTGTGGCTTCCAGATTTTTAAAATCACTCC
Organism: Archocentrus centrarchus; assembly: GCF_007364275.1. Lineage (NCBI taxonomy): Eukaryota > Metazoa > Chordata > Actinopteri > Cichliformes > Cichlidae > Archocentrus > Archocentrus centrarchus. The sequence continues at coordinate 3,829,930 of NC_044354.1, forward strand.
TATTGAAGTTGATATGTGCAGACTTAAAAAAAAAAAAAACCCTGCTCTGTCCTCCTCTATAAATGCTGTTTCCTAACTGTCATTTTTGTATTTGTCTTTATTTATCCTCAGTGTTTTCTTTTTCTCCTTCTTTATCTTCAGTACCTTCAGTATCTTCAGTATGGCCATAATCACATCTTTAAGCTATAAACTAATATTACTTCACAAGGTTTTGCAATTAAACTTATTAAGAAATCATTTTCTGAAACATTGTGCATATCTGACGAACATATGCTTGTGCGTACCTATACACATGCTGTCATCTCACTGTCTTCTCTTGAGTGTACATGAAGATGACTTACAGCCATAAACGCAGCCTTTCTGCTGTTACACTGCATGATCGCGGTTCCACGGGGCCTGCGCACACTTCCACAGACACTCACATTGTGAAGGAGCCTATCACAGTATCTACAGCATCAATACATATTTAAACTGGGTTAATTAGGCTTTGTGAGTGATGTGATTAGTAGCAGCATTTCTGTCTTAATTACAGATTTTTAGAGCTCATACAGTATGAACACAATCCTTACATGGAATCTTCTTTGTTGTGTGATTATGACAAGATCTGCTAGAAAAGGCATAAATTTAATCTGCCTCCATAGAAACTTCTGTCTTTATAGAAACTCTGTTTCTGGTGTACCTTTAACACTCCAACGTCTGCAAGATTGTGCATATCATCATTTTAAACTACTTATTTCATGCAACTTGAGTGCTCTGAATAAGCTGATGTATCAGCTAATCTTCTATATTACTATCACTGGCTGTGTGCTGTGTTTAAAATGATGCTGTTTTTTTTTTCCCCCAGTTGCCCTGCGGGGTTACATTGATCTTTCACTGCTCTTGCCATTTGCTGTCTTTAAATTAGCCTTCGCGGGGAGTGCTAGGAAACAGAGCCTTTGTGTGAAAATGAAATCTATATTTACATGTATTCTCATTACAATGTTGCTATTCAATTACTGACCTACTGGGTTTCTAATCTATTGTGGCCTCTTGAGGACGGGGCTGAGATGCAAATGTATTCTCTGACTCTAAAGTGAAAAAAATGTTATTTACAAGGTGGCAGAGTTAAAGCTGCATCCTTGTGACCCTGAGGGCATGCATCCTGTAATGACTAAAATCTGTAGGGGCAACGGCTGTGAAAGCTTATAGTCAGTGCTCACAGTGTACTTGTCCTGGTGAGGCTTGTGCTCACAGCCACCATGATGTCATCCACTGGTTTGTGGACTGCTGTTTTCAAACCTCAAGTCTGGCATCTTGATTTTTTCTTAAACTGGATCTGAAAAGTGAGGGGTGATTCCTGCAGTGACCCGAGACACCACGCACGCCTATATGACAGCAACTTTGCTGTGCCCTAAAACCACTGTCGGGTGTAAGATACTACTGATTATATTCAGTAAGCACATTAAAGTTACATTAATATTTTTACTTGCGCCATAAAGGTTCTTCTGCATGATTGGAGGATTTTGAAAAAATCCCGTCCCTGCACACGTAGAGGGAGCTGCCTACAACTTTTGAAAAGTGAAGATAGACGTTACTTTTATTTTGATCGCATGAAATGACAAGAACGTGATGGTAAACAGCAAACTCTGCAAAGGCTTCTAGCACCACATGGACTCTTTGACAGCAGCTGCACAGACAACAAGGAAACACAAAGCTAGACGCGGAGGACCCAGAGTGATGTTTGAGCTGACCGTATGCAGACCCCAGCCAAGCAGCCAGGACATGATTTTCCACACGTAATAAAAGCAGTGATGACAGACATGCAACCGCCGTTTCTACCAGTCCTGCTTTTACGTTAGAATCACTGTGGCAAACACTGTGTGCTTTTTTGGGCTGGTTTTCAGCTTTTGTTGCCATCTTTGACTTTAAACACTGAAACAAAGATCCTGTATGCGTCTTCATTAGGATTTGTGTCAGTGTGTTGAACTGTAGCCTGAAATTTATACTGTTAACTGCCAATAATGAACCATACATGTCAGGTAATGTAAAAGTAACGACTTGCTGACTGTTAGAATGCAGTTTCTCAGACCCTGAGTTTAGATCTTTTACTTGCTATGCAACTGAGCTGCTCTGTCTAGACGTGGGTCCTATAATGTCAGATTTCTGCAAGGTATAGTGACTTTCTATAAAAGTATAAAGCCCTGCAATCCTCCAAAAATTCAACTAAATATATTCACTCTGAGTATGTTTGTATATGAGGTCTGCTTCAACTTTTATCAGTGGTGACTGAATAGATGCTGAAGGTGTACCTGGATGAAAATTAAACACTTCTACAATTGAAACATGCAGAACACTATGCTGAGTCTCAATCATTTACACAATATGTCTGTGTAGATTCTCAGTCATCCAGGTCATAGTAGTCTCTGGAAGCTCCAGAGACCATTTACACAATAAAAACAAATTAATATAACATACTGTTTAAAAGCAACTAATATGTTTTTCATAGTATTGGTTTTGTTGCAGATAGAAGAATAATCCATTTTTTATTTTTTATTAGAGGCCTTATAAAATCAATACAGACCGAAATATGTAAAACAAATCAAATGCAAGCGATTTTAATACATATCAAGCGAAGATGCTACAGAAAAGAGCAAAATTTCACGAGCTTTCAGTTTTATTTGAATTTGAAAAGCATTATCAGGAGACTGACGAGAAAAACAGCTAATCAATATCAGATGTTACGAATAATTTCATAACTGCATCAGTTAGAATGATGATGACATAAAATTGTCCACATACTAAAAGTAAATACTGAGATATTTTACATCACTCTGTACCTAAGATAAGTCGGACTGAAACAGTAGTCTGAGAGCTCCAGTGAGGTTATGCTTTTGCAATATGATATGCTGTTTTTCTAAGGCCAAACTGACCTTTTCTTTTTATCTATCAGAGACAGAAGTAACATGTATTTTAGTATTTATTCTTGGTATGAAACATAACATACTTTAATCTTGACTCCAGCCTTTGGAAAACTGTGAAAGCCAGTGTGCTGCTATGACAATGCATGCAAGTGTCTGTAGGACTATTCATGTGTATTCATTGTGTTCTCTTTCACTGCTGCACTGAATAATATTTGTATAATGTTGTAAACTTTGTAGCAGTTTTTCATTAAAATCTATCCTGACCGTGTGCCACAAAAATGAACATGAACTACTGTATGTATGGTTGAAAAGAGATTAACACTGTTCCAAATCTGCCATCCATATCCTATGTTTAAGAACATGTATATGGGTTTTATATATATATATATATATGTATATATATATATATATATATATATATATATATATATATATATATATATATATATATGTAAATGTAGAAATTTTTGCAAATTTATTAAAAAGATAAACATGGTCATAAGTATTCAGACCCTTTGCTGTGACACTCATATTTAACTCATATGCTGTCCATTTCCTCTGATCCTCCTTGAGATGGTTCTACTCCTTCATTGGAGTCCAGCTGTGTTTAATAAAACTGATTGGACCTGATTAGGAAAGGCGCACACCTGTCTATATAAGACCTCACAGCTCACGGTGCATGTCAGAGCAAATGAGAATCATGAGTTTGAAGGAACTGCCCAAGGAGCTCAGAGACAGAACTGTGGCAAGGCACAGATCTGACCAAGGTTACAAAAGAATTTCTGCAGCACTCAAGGTTCCTCAGAGCACAGCGGCCTCCATAATCCTTAAATAGAAGAAGTTTGGGACGACCAGAACTCTTCCTAGACCTGGCCGTCCAGCCAAACTGAGCAATCGTGGGAGAAGAGCCTTGGGGAGAGAGGTAAAGAAGAACCCAAAGATCACTGTGGCTGAGCTCCAGAGATGCAGTAGGGAGATGGGAGTAAGTTCCACAAAGTCAACCATCACTGCAGCCCTCCACCAGTCGGGGCTTTATGGCAGAGTGGCCCGACAGAAGCCTCTCCTCAATGAAAGCCTGCATAGAGTTTGCCAAAAAACACATGAAGGACTCCCAGACTACGAGAAATAAGATTCTCTGGTCTGATGAGATGAAGATTGAACTTTTTGGTGTTAATTCTAAGCAGTATATGTGGAGAACACCAGGTACTGCTCATCACCTGCCCAATTCAATCCCAACAATGAAACATGGTGGTAGCAGCATCATGCTATGGGGGTGTTTTTCAGCTGCAGGGATGGGACAACTGGTTGCAATTGAAGGAAAGATGAATGCATCCAAGTACAGAGATATCCTGGAAGAAAACCTCTTCCAGAGTGCTCAGGGCCTCAGACTGGGCCGAAGGTTCACCTTCCAACAAGGCAATGACCCTAAGCACACAGCTAAAATAACAAAGGAGTGGCTTTGGAACAACTCTGTGACCATTCTTGACCGGCCCAGCCAGAGCCCTGATCTAAACCCAATAGAGCATCTCTGGAGAGACCTGAAAATGGCTGTCCACCAACATTCACCATCCAACCTGACGGAACCAGAGAGGATCTGCAAGGAAGAATGGCAGAGGATCCCCAAATCCAGGTGTGGAAAACTTGTTGCATCATTCCCAAGAAGACTCAAGGCTGTTCTAGCTCAAAAGGGTGTTTCTACTCAACACTGAGCAAAGGGTCTGAACACTTATGACCATGTGATATTTCAGTTTTTCTTTTTTAATAAATTTGCAAAAATTTCTACATTTCTGTTTTTTTTTCTGTCAAGATGGGGTGCTGAGTGTACATTAATGAGAAATAAAATGAACTTTTTTGATTTTAGCAAATGGCTGCAATGAAACAAAGAGTGAAAAATTTAAAGGGGTCTGAATACTTTCCATATCCACTATATATATATATATATATATATATATATATATAAAAACACACTAATATATATATATATATATATATATATATATATATATATTAGTGTGTTTTTTTTTTTCTGCACATTTATGGATGCGCGTGTGTGTCTACAATATATCGTGTGGAGTTTATGTGTTCGTATGTGTGTTCATGTGTGGTGTGCATGAGTGCGTGTCTATATGAGAGAGAGGAGCCATGATTAATGTCCTGCTGTCATACGGCGCCAGATGATGAAGTAGTCATACCACAGGAAGATGAAAAGAAGAAAATCAGAATAAGAGAGAGAAAAAGTGGAAAGATGGAAAAAGAGCATGAAAAGAAGAGGGAGGATATTTATTTCCTTTATGGAAGAATCCTGCTCCACATAAAAAATATCTTCCTATCACGCCTCAGATCAAGTGAATCATAAATACAGAATATTTTGCTGTAAACCTCGGACACTGCTGTCTTATTTTGTTAAAAAGAAAAAATCTAATTTAGAAACACTTTAAATGAGGCATATAGGTGTAAGCTAAAATACAGGTGCTGGTCATAAAATTAGAATATCATGAAAAAGTTGATTTATTTCAGTAATTCCATTCAAAAAGTGAAACTTGTATATTATATTCATTCATTACACACAGACTGATATATTTCAAATGTTTATTTCTTTTAATTTTGATTATTATAACTGATGATAACTGATGAAAATCCCAAATTCAGTATCTCAGAAAATTAGAAAATTACTTAAGACCAACACAAAAAAAGGATTTTTAGAAATGTTGGCCAACTGAAAAGTATGAACATAAAAGTATGAGCATGTACTGCACTCAGTACTTAGTTGGGGCTCCTTTTGCCTGGATTACTGCAGCAGTGCGGCGTGGCATGGAGTCCATCAGTCTGTGGCACTGCTCAGGTGTTATGAGAGCCCAGGTTGCTCTGATAGTGGCCTTCAGCTCTTCTGAAATGTTTGGTCTGGTGTATCACATCTTCCTCTTCACAATAGCCCATAGATTTTCTATGGGGTTAAAGGTCAGGTGAGTTTGCAGGCCAATGAAGAACAGGGATACCATGGTCCTTAAAGCAGGTACTGGTAGCTTTGGCACTGTGTGCAGGTGCCAAGTCCTGCTGGAAAATGAAATCTGCATCTCCATAAAGTTGGTCAGCAGCAGGAAGCATGAAGTGCTCTAAAACTTCCTGGTAGACGGCCGCGTTGACCTTGGACCTAAGAAAACACAGTGGACCAACACCAGCAGATGACACGGCACCCCAAACCATCACTGACTGTGGAAACTTTACACTGGACCTCAGCCAGCATGGATTCTTTCTGTCTTTAGTCCAGGCGAGACGCTTCTGACGCCGTCTCTGGTTCAAGAGCGGCTCGACACGAGGACTGCGACAGCTGAAACCCATGTCTGCATACGTCTCTTCGTGGTGGTTCTTGAAGCACTGACTCCAGCTGCAGTCCACTCTCTGTGAATCTCCCCCACATTTTTGAATGGGTTTGTTCCACAATCCTCTCCAGGGTGCAGTTATCCCTGTTGTTGTACACTTTTTCTACCACATCTTCTCCTTCCCTTCGCCTCTCTATTAATGTGCTTGGACACAGAGCTCTGTGAACAGCCAGCCTCTTTAGAAATGATCTTTTGTGTTTCGCCCTCCTTGTGCGAGGTGTCAAAGGTCGTCTTTGGACAACTGTCACATCAGCAGTCTTCCCCATGATTGTGTAGCCTACAGAACTAGACTGAGAGACCATTTAAAGGCCTTTGCAGGTGTTTTGAGTTAATTAGCAGATTAAAGTGTGGCACCAGGTGTCTTCAATATTGAACCTTTTCACAATATTCTAATTTCTCAGATACTGAATTTGGGGTTTTCATTAGTTGTCAGTTATAATCATCAAAATTAAAAGAAACAAACATGTGAAATATATCAGTCTGTGTGTAATGAATGAATATAATATATAAGTTTCACTTTTTCTGACCTTCAGGTGAATTTGCTGGGATGTCCACCTGAATGCCCCAGGTGAGCAAACAGCCAAAACATCTGCTTCTATAGAGGTGGTCACAATTGCTGATGATCAATTAATCAAGTGTATTTGATTAGCAACACTTGTCTGCTACTTACTCTCTTAATTCATATGGAAGTAGTAAGGGTGTTCTTTTAGTTTTTCATAAGAATGTTCAATGTCCTGTGAAAACTTTGTTTTTCATGACTGTGCATACTTTTACATTAAGAACGGCTCAGACGGGTTAAACTGGGTACAGAAAATTAGGATATTTTATGGCTCTCCTAGATTTGTAATAGTGACATCAGCTTTATTGACCCAAAGAGGAGGACCTTTAAGAAAAGACAGTACAAGCAAAAAAGCATGAATAAATGCTCTGTTTCACCCTGTAATCTTCTTTGAAGAGGCAGCGCTGACAGTGGGAGTAAAGCATCAACTTAAGAACATACCCTGGCTTTGAGAAGGGCTCTGTGGCTACCCACATAACTACCATCATAATTGCTGAACTTAGCCCTACTGAGTAAAGTTTCTCTGCTCTGCTAATAACAGCGTGTGATGGGAAAAGTATTTACTTTTATGAGAAGGTGAGCAAAGAAGGGGCTGAGGATCTAATCACCACTCTGTGGTGTGACAGAGGCTTAAGGTCCAATTCAGTCTTGGATAATTAGAGTGTGAATGTGAGCCTTTGTCTGGGCCTATGCACATGGCTTAGAGAGAGAGTGGGTGTGTGTCAGAGCATGTGTGTTTAGGAGGGAAAAGGAGTGTTAGAAAGGGAGAGGTTTCCATCGTTACAGGAAGTGTATCATCAGTACAGCTGGTGAACCTCTGGGTTGCCGACGGAAACTCCAATCAGACCAGCTGAAGTCATCCTACTTCCTGATGCGAGTCCAGATTAAACCCCCCAGGAGTGACCTCAGCTGTCAATGACAGACACACACCCACACCTATGTACATACACATAGACAAGCATGTGCTCCGTGACATGCACACATCCACTCATAATTCCCCCCCCCCACACACACACACACACACACTGAGATGCTAATTAAACCACACACACAAGTGCACACACACACAGATTCATGTTTCCATCACTTAAGAGGACATTACAATAATTTACATGAAGTCTTCTTTAAAAGTGTTTTCTGTTATGGAAACTTACTTTCTACCCCAACAGAGGAACCAAGAGTCTCCAAAATATTACTTAGAAAGCAGGTCTGAGTCCTCAGAATATAAGTAATACAAGCGCACACACACACACGCACACATACTCCAAGGTGTTAATTAAACATCATGATAGGTGATGTCACTTCCCTGTGCCAAATCTGACAGAATACCCATCCGAGTGCCCGCTGTGTCAACCAGCTGCCACCTCTCTCGCTCTCTCTCAGACACACACACACACACACTTTTTTTCCCCATAAATTCTCAAAATGAAAAAAAGTATTTTCTTTATTTTTTGAAACTTTGCTAATTCTTTGAAATCAGAACTGTGTTGTTCTGATGGTCATAATGTAATTTTGTTCTTTCATTCCTGATTTTATATATTTACAGTCATAAATAAGCAAATTTCCTCATATCCTGGCATTTTGTATGTGTGTTATCTACAAAATAAGACAACAATGTAATATAAGCATTAAAAGTAAATCCCATATTACACTGCAGCTAAATGTGCACACCAGGACTGAACATATACCAAATTGCTCTCTTTCTTGGTTTTGTTTCCTTCCTGGCGTTATTTACCTTTTTGGTCTTCCTTAGGATTCGTCTATCTCAGAAATCCATCAGTATAGGCTCGCTGTTTGTTGATGGTTGTCTTTCAAAACCTCTGCCTGGAATATTTACTCAGTTTCGACTGTGTGTATGGGAGCTTGCTCATGTCTGTGTGTGTGTGTGCGTGCGTGCGTGTGTGTGTGTGTGTTTGTAAATGACAGAGTATGTGTGCATGCATGGATTTGTGCCTCTCCATGTTAATAAAGCCTACAGATATAGCTGTCAGCTTGCTGTGTTGATTCAGGCTCAAGGCCAACTGCTCGAATATCCTCCCTAACTTGCTGTCTCCATCTATCTACATCTTTCCATCTGTCTCCCTCTTCTCTCATCATCCCTATCTGTCTGCATCTGCCCCTCTATCCCCTCTGTCTAGCTTTACTGTTTGTGCATCTGGTCATCTTTTTAAGTGTCTCTCTCCGTTCTGTCTCAACCAATTCCATAATAAACTTCACGAGAAAGACCTTGATAGAGAATATTTTATTTTTACAAAGAGGTTTGGCTGGAAAAAGGAAACGAAATATCCACCTGCACCTCCTCTTGCAGCATTAATTATTTTCAACAGCCCTCAGAGAACAGGTGCAATGTTTAGCATTCAACAGTGGCTTGTAAGTGATATAAAAAAATTGGAGATATAGTTGATAGTACCAACATAAGGAGAAAATGAATAGTAACATTTTAAAAAGATATTTTAAAAAGACATTTTAAACATTTTAAAAAGACATTTAAAAAAGATATATATAGTAAGATGTAACACTGCATTCAAGATTCATGAAAACATTACCCCCAGTTTCTGAAACATGAGACAGTGAAAGTATAGACAGGAAAGCTTGAAAGATGCCTGCTGGTACTCAGAGCGGCTCTCTGACTAAAGACTGAGAAGAACAAAAGTTTGATGCTGTGAAACGGGGGATTTAGGAGTCTGAGACACTGGAGTCTTAGGAGATCAAAGAATAGGACGACATGGACTAACAGCCAATTCAGAAAAAAAATGTTTTTGACATCCGTCACTAGAAGCAAATTTGATGTCTGTCACTTGCCTGTCTCACCGAGTAGAACTTGCATTCTTTTTAAGGCATCTGTCCACACTGACATCGAGACACGCTTCACCTCAGGACCCACTACATTTTCTTTTTCACGCTTTGAGTCTCTTTTGTGAAGCGGTAATATACGCAGACGGCTGCGATCGCACAAATTATGTGCAATTTCTGAGTTAGGTCATGATGCTGCTGCTCTAACACTTATTTCCAAATAAATCAATAAAATCAACAGATAAAAAAATGATTTTTTCTCTCAGATGAAATCATTTTATATCAGGTATGTTCCTGCTCCGCTCCAGCCTGGTGACGACAGCTGCTCTCCTTTCAGCCCCTTTTGTGCTGATGACAGATAAACAGTTATGGTATGGAGCTGCTGCTGATGCGGATCGAATGGAATGAATGCTTCGGTGGCGCTTACAGTTCACACGCATCTCACTCATGTCTCGCTTTTACTGCGGATCCTTTAAAGGCACAGGTGGTAGACCTGCAGACACCGAAGCAGGTGGAGATCTAGTGAGTGGCGGTAGAGGCAGAGAAGTAATTAGGAAGAGGTCGAAAAATATGGAAGTTCCATGTCAACTGAACATTTTCCCGTCTTTTCAACTGTGAACTGTACTCCAGTTGTGACAAAACTATTTTGACATTTGAGATTGAGATTACCTGTGCTAATCGCTCACCTGTGCTGTTTGTGCAGTTAGCATATTATTAAATGATTCTTGCCATTTTAAGCAAAATTTGCAAGCAAACACTCATCCAAACAATCACTTTAAAGTAAAGAAAACGCTGAATCATTAAAATATGCTTGTTACCTTATTGGCTTGTAGTTCTGCACAGGACACTGACTGAGCTGAACTGGCTCGTTTGGCTACAAACACGCAGTTTGAAGGCTGGCAAGACGGCTTTAATCATGATCGTGATCTTGCGAGAATCCACCTGCCTCGCAAGGTAAAGCATTTTGACTCATTTTTTACATTTGACCTGCAGTTTTTGTCTGCTCCACTGAGGATTTTATCTTCTCTCAGGTAATTATTTTGGCTTTATGGATAGCTGTTTTGATTTACTAATGGTGCCTTAAGAAAGCTCAATTTAGCCTTGTTTTTTGCATGTAAGTGCAGTGTTTGTAAACAGCTAATTCACACTTTATAGAATACAGTTCATCACTGATCTTTCTCATATGAACCAAAGGGCTAGTAATAAAAGGTAAATCCACACTTTTGATGATGAGGATGAAACGGTTTGAGGGCTTCACCTCCTCCCATAAAAAAACTGGCTCTTTTGACCACAACTTTCTTATCGACTTTCAGCTCAGGCTTTAATACCTTCAAGTGGCACCAGAGGATAAGTAAACTTCACTATCTCAGTATGTCTTCATCTACTCTGTCTGCCTTTACCTTTTAGTTTGTGACACATTCCATTGGCTATACTATTCTTGTTGTCCTCTGCTTTCTTTCATTTTATTCATTTTGCCTATATGGATTTGTCCCTGTCATTTTGATTGCTCTCATCTTTTTTTTTTTTTATCATCTCAGCACCCCGCTTTCCTCCAATGTCATATTATATGGTAGTTCTCTCTTGACTTTGTCCCGACGTCTCTCTTGTCTATCACCTTTCTCTCATTTTTGCTGGCTGCCTCTCGGTTTCTGTCCCTCTCTGTTTTTCAATTTCACTCCCTGTCTTCTTCACTCACTGTGTAAATCCCCTCTTATCCACTCCCAGTAACAACTCGCCACATCCGGCTCTCTTGTTCTATCACTATGGATATTTGTTCTAGATTAACCTCTTGCGCTCTGTCCCACCTCTCCTCTATCACATGCATTTTCACCCATATCTCATCCTTTTCTTCTGTTGTGGCTGCTCTTCTGTGCTCCCTCCTTCCTTTGTTTTTGGTCTTTTACTCTTGCCCTAGTATCCCTCTCCCCTCTCTGGGGAGCTGCAACATCAGTTTAACAGATATCATGGCATCCAGTCCAATGAAACATAAATCTCTCTCTCTCTCTTTCTCATTTTCTTTTTTTCCTATTTCTCTCCCATTTGCACAGAAAAGAGAAAGAAGGACCCTGATGAGCCACCAACCACGAGCCAATTCCCAGGGATGACACGCATGTTTGTGCCGCACAGATTGCCGTTTGCTTTTCATCTGAGGGATAGATTGAGCTCTTGACCCTCCCCACTCCTCCTTATCCCTTTTTTCTCCCCTCAACAGCTTCGCTCCTGTTTTTGTCCCAAAAGACTGCAGATGGATTTTACAAAGAGTAAGAAAATTGTTTTCGAGTGTCTTTGCTTTGACATTCTTTTGAGGTTTCCTTTTTCTACTCAGTGTTTGTGCAGCATTGTGTATGCATTGTGGAAGCATATTCAGGTATGAAGAAGTTATTCAGAATATTATTTTTGTGACTAGGATCGAAACAGTTTTGGTCACGAGTTTTTAGCGCTGCTGTTTTGAAGAAGAAAAAGTCGAGGTGTTGTCGTAGCCGTGGCGGCGTCTGTTCAACAAATGCTTTAATGCTGGTGATAACTCGAGAACAATGTGACCCAAGATTCACACATAGATGCATCTACTAAAAATCTCAACGACCTTGACCTAAGTGTAAAAGGTCAGAGGTCAAACTTCCTGAACATCTTGTGAACATGATAACTTGATAACGAGCATTAGTATGCATGCCGAAACAGTATTTTTTCATTATTTTGCTGGTGAAGTGTGTGGAATCCAAGATAGACAGGACTTTGAGCCAGGAGGCTAGTGCTCGATTCCATCATAATTATTAACGAATTATTAACGAATACTGCACAGACGTTTAGTTTTGTTTCCGCTCACATTTTAATTTGGTTTAGGCACCAAAACTACTGCTTAAAGTTACACAAAGTCATTATTTGGCTTAAAAACAGTTGTTCACAACAATAACCACATTAATGTGAGGACACTTCATTTTCCAGGTTGCCATGAGAGCAAGTTACATACAATTTCAAAATCTAAGTGTTGGTCCTAATATCAGTTTCCATGACTTACGAGGTTTTTTTTAGGAGGTCTGGAGCAGTGGTGGCGCCGGTCATAGCACCCTCGTAGCACTCCCAAGAAAATAGGTTGTGTCTGTGTGTGTTGAGAACTGAAAGAACAAATGATCCTTCATAGCACCCTCAGTAATATGCTTAGCCCCCACTTAGCACCTGCAGAAAAATATTTCTGGAGCCGCCACTGGTTTAAAGGACAGTCTCCATATATTAGAGTGAAAAAAAAACCAAACAAAAAAACTTTCACTCTGCCTGTCTAATAAACTAACAGCAGCATTTGTCATTGTCTGAAATATTAAAGTACTTTTGTTCCCTCCACACAGTGTAAAATGCTGTCTTGTTATTTGCACATTATCGTGTTGTGTGTCAATTTACGTGTCTGCAGAGGAAATAAAATTTCGATATAATCTTATATTCTAAATAATCACATTTATAGACATTATTAGTGTGTGTGTGTGTGTGTGTGTGTGTGTGTGTGTGTGTGAGAGAGAGAGAGAGAGACTAAACAGTAGACAGTTTCTTGAAACTGTTTCAATATTGGATTTTTAGCAACATTATGTCGATGGCTTATTTTGCTGAATTACAAATGATGCAGCATAATTATGAAAATGATGAAAGACTCTGACTGTTCATGCCATTCTGATTTACTCAATTATTCAGCTGAAACAAACATTTTTTTATTTGTTTGAACAGAGAGAGAAAAAGACTGAATCCATGAGTTTTGAGTGATTCAGATAATGACAAAAAAAACCAACAAAAAAACATAGCTAATAAACTGCTGTTAGGTCTGCCTAAATCCTCGGCGGTTATTGAAAGCAAATCGATACAAACTTGTTTTAGTGATTGCTTTTATCCTCTGATGAAACATTTGTATCATGATGGGAGTTTAGATTATAATCCATAGCACATTTAAAAGTTTTGATGGATATGAATAACGAAAAATATGCAAATTGTATAGTCTGTTCTTCCAGTGACCAACTCATCTAAACACAGTTATTAGGAGTCAAGTTTTATCTAACTAGGCTGTATGGTGATAGTAGCAGAGATGTTACGAGGACTTGGATAACATTTAGTGAATTGCAGGCCATGATGCACAGCAGCAGTTCTTTTGTTGTTCCTTTTCATGCTACATTCGCCTTGGGACGGTAATGATAACAGCTGGAGGACCCGCTTTTGCATACAAAGGAGGGATTCTGCTCTTTTTTTTTTTTGGAATCAAAAAAATATTTTGTATGGTTTACCTCCATATATTCTGTTTTGGGTTGTTTTCTCTTTTCAGTGGCAGCAGTGTTTTGTTAATGTGGGCTTCATTTGCACTGCTATTGGTTAGTTAGTACATGTAATGACACGGTTACAGCCGACGCATTGAGCATTGCTTGTGCAAACCTGACCTTGTCACCATTGGTGCACCTGCTTGAGGCAATCCTGATCAACGGTGGTTTTTCCCCTAAACAGGAGGTGTCACTCCAGGAAGCATTGCTGCTTCTCTGCTTGAACAAGAATATAAAACAGACATCAAAACAGGAAACAAAGTTTTCCAACTGTTTCTCCCACAGAAGTGAATTATTTTGTTAATAGTGTTACAGATAACTGGGAAAGAAATGACATTTCACTAATTTAGAAGACCTTTGTTTTGACTGGAAAAATAGTTTGTTATTCTATTTAAAAAAGCTGTCTGAAAAGCTAGAACATCTTATTATTCATTATTGATAGAGGAAAAAATGAACAGCCTCCTGTGAGTCAGAGCTCTGTTGAGCCAAGCATTTATTGAACTTAAACTAGTTATGACTTCATGAATCTCTTCACAAATGAAAATTTAGCCATTAGAGAAAAATTATTCACACTATTCCACAGACATATCATTAAGCACAACAATTTTAATAACTGCTGATATTTATTTAGACTTTCTCTCTGATCAATCTTTCCAAGTTAACTTAAATAATGTCTTCCTCCAAACAATCAACCTGTCCATTGGACTCCATTCCTACAAGACTTCTCAAAGAAGACTTAACATTAATTAATGCTTCAATTTTAAATAGGATCAATCTATCTTTGTTAATGGGCTATGTACCACAGACAAGAGGCAGTAATTAAACCATTACTTAAAAAGCCTTTACTTGATCCAGCAGTTTTAGCTAATTATAGGCCAATTTCTAACCTTGAAAACTGAAAGTAGTAAAACAGCCGGGTGATCACCTGGAATGGTTTATTTGAATTAAGGATTTAGAGTGAACCACAGCACAGAAACAGCACCAGCGAAATTTACAACTGATCCTCTTATGGCCGCAGACAGTGGACTCATCTCTGCTTGTCCTGCTAGACGTCAGTGCAGCATTTGATACCACTGACCACGCTATTTTATTACAGAAAGTAGAACACACTGTTGGTATTAAAGAAACTAAATTGTAGTCATTTGAATCACATCTGTCTGATACATCTGTCTGATATTTGTGCATGTAAATGGGGAGTCGTCTTCACACACAAAAGTTAGTCATGGTGTTCCACAGGGTACTTTTTACATTACACATGCTTCCCTGTCAGGAATCTTGGAGTTGCTTTTAATCAGAATATGCCCTTCAATGTACACATTAAACAAATATGTAGGACTGCTTTCTTTCATTTGAACACTACTGCTAAAATTGAAAATGTATCTCAGAGTGATGCTGAAAAAACTAGTTCATGCATTCATCATCATCATTGGAATTAATTATTATCATTTCACTCTAAATGAAAAGCCTTCAGTTGATCTTCTTCACTCACCTCTTTTCACTTTCCATTTTATGCCACTATTGCATTACATTATTAGTAAGTAGTAGTAGAATTAAACTCTGGCTCTCTCTCCCATAGTGTGTCTTTTGTCCGGTCTCCTTCTGCTCTCTTTTGTTTCCCCTCACCCTCAGCTGGTCACGGCAGACTCAGGGTGACCCTCCCCGAACCTGGTTCTGTCGGAGGTTTCTTCCTGTTTTTCCTTATTTGCTTCTAGGGAGGTGTCTGATTGTTGGGGTTTTCTCTCAAATATTGTAGGATCATATAGGACCCTATAATATAAAGCACCTTGAGGTGACTGCTATTGTGAATTGGGGCTATATAAATAAAATTTGACCGAATTGAATCTCCCTCTGTGCCATCTGGAAATCCTTATGCTTCTGCATCAATACATCACTGGAATGCATGTATAGACCAAGCCACTTGCACACATTGGGCCTCCAGCCCACTCACATTGGCTGCGTGACACAAGTTGGGAGGTGCACAACAAGTTTAAACTCCACCATCTTGTCTGAAGCTGTCGTTTCTCATACGCAGTGCACATAAGGACATAGTCCACATCAGACTTCTTCTCACTACTAGAAATAGTCCATTTCTATGCAAGTGACTTGTATAGAGTTTGCATGAGACAGCACATGTGATGCCCACTCACACTGGGTACAATCATACATATTTGGTACTGGGAAGCTGGCTGGTTAAGACCCCTTATGTCTGCTTGCATTGGATATTTATGTTCTCACATCATGTCTGTCAGGTAATATTTAGATCATTTAGGGGCTGCAGTGAACACCACTACTGCATGACGTGACAGAACAAGACATTATATGGACAGAAGCAACACCTCGACACGAGCATAACCAAAAACAAATTCCTTGTTTGTGTGAGCGATACTTGGTCAATAAAGCCTGATTCTGATTCTGATTCTGATTCTCTTAATGTTTGAATTTTGAGTTTGAACTTTGAGTTTTCAGTCCAATTGCCAGAGATGTATGACATCATTTACCTAGCCATGCAGTCTGCCTTTAGCACATTGAATCTGAGTGTTGTACTCTATTAGGACACGACTGTTGCACTAAGTCAGTTTATGAAATTCTCACAATCAGCTGTAAGTGGCATTACTGCAAAGTATACAACAACTCAGCCACAAAGCAGAAGACCATGTAGAGTTACAGAGCGGAGTTGCCGAGTGCTGAGGTGCAGCAACAACTTAAATGTACAGTGTGTCCCTCTGACACAACATTTCCATGGCCCGAGCAGCCTTACATCACCAGGCACAATGACAGGTATCAGATGGGATGGTGTAAAGCACACTCCCACTGGACTCTGAAGCAGAGGGAACATGTTCTGTCCAATTATATTGAGCCATGCAGTTGATTTCGATGGTTCTGGGGCCCTCAGTTCCAGTATGCTTCCAATTTTATGGGAACAGTTCTTTTCTGTTCCACATGACTGTATCCCAGTGCACAAAGAAAGATCAATAAAGGCACAGTTGGACAAATTTGGCATGACTGGCCTGTTCAAAGCCCTGATCTCAATTGAACACCTTTGGAATGAACTAGAACAGAAAATGCGAGCTAGGTCCTCTCATTCAATATCAGTGTTTGACATCACAAATCTTCTTCTTTAAATGGGAAAAAATCCCACCAGACGCACTACAAAATCTTGTAGAAATTCTTCCCAAGAAAGCGGAAACGATTATAGCTGCAAAGGGAGGCCCAACTCCATATTAATGCCTTTTCATTTAGAATGCGATGTCATAAAAGCTCCTGTTGGTGTAATGTGTAGGTGGTCCAATACTTTTGCCCATGTAGTATCCTTAAGATGCCTTATAGCTACATACAGAGGAGCAGAAAAGGCGAATTGGTTACCATCTTGAGCCTCGGTAACATTTGCTTTTTTAAAATGGGTATAATTATGACTGTCTAAACCAAAAAAATACTGGATTTCTAAGGTGAACTCACTAGACCAAAAAACGTTCAGGGTCAAGTTTAACGTATGAGTCAAAATCAATGTATAAAGGGTGCTTGAGTGTAACTGCATGGGCTGCATCCCATTAGTGTGTCTGTGTGTAGCCTAATGTTTGCTTGAATTTGTGTTTCAGCGTGTCTCTGTCTGTTTGCATAAATGTGTGTGTCTCTAAAGCGTCGTTGTGTGTTTGCTGTACATGGTAATTAAAGCGATGTGTGCCAGCCCAGTGACAATGTAATACCACTCTAATCATCTTTAGCTCTCCCATCTGTGTGCCCAACATGACTCCCTCTCTTACACGCACACACACACACAAACCCAAAGACACACAAGACAAACCAACACTCATATTTTTTTATACCTTACAATTCTCACTTGAGAAAAAGAGACAGAGTGCCACTCAGACAGAAAAGGGACTCGTTCAGTAGATAGGGATAGCCAATTAGAGCTTTACTAAGACATACATAGTAATATTTTGTATAGTACTCACTATAATACTTACTATGGCATACCTACTATAGTATAGAATCAATTTGATTAAGATGATAACACAGGGTCATTACTTCTGCACATTACATGAATGGCCAGTTTGACATAGTTTACATTTAAGTCTGTTGTTACTGCCCCCCAAGTTTTGCTTGTTGTCATTTTTCTTCTTCCAAAATCCTCTTCCAAAAAAGTAAAATAATTTTTCCTTCATGAAAGTTTTATTTGGGGAAAAAAAGTATCCGAGAGACACGAAGCCAAAGAGACATGAGGTCCAGATTTTAAAAATTCACTTCACTTATTTTAATCTACTCCTGGCTCCTGCCCCTTCTGTACTCTTGTACCTTCCTTCTGCTCCTCTTGCTTCTCCTTATCTCTACAACATGGAAATTGGATACTCTAATTTTTATCCGCCTACTCTTGACTGCTGTGTCCAACAGGCTGAACACCACACTGTCAGCCTGTTGGACACAGCTTGTCAGTAATATGCAACATGTAGAAGTAGGAAAGCTTAATTTCCAGCCCTGGAGACATGCTAGCTTGACAGTTCCTACCAGCGCTGCAGCACCTCATCTCTAAAGTTTTAACAGACAGACTGACAGGATTTTAGTAACTAACTGGGCCTGCTGGATGAACCGGTCTCAGGTTTGATTTCTCGTGAGCTAGATATACATTCTGTTACACCTGCTTTACCCATGAACCCTTCATCTTTTCTGAACCTTTTTTCTCAGTTTACCTGTTCCACCTAATCTCCGTCCGTTCTCATGATCAGTTTGGGAAAATAGAGCTCATTTAAGACTCTCATTCACAATTACATGGACCGAGGCTTAGAGGCTGACCCTGTAAACTCAGTAACACACTCAAACACAGATTCATGCGCGCTACATTTCCCTCACTCTATCTCTCTCTCACACACACAAACGCACACACCTGTCGGGATACTGCTCCCCTGTGTGATTTTTATAGTGAAAGGTTAATTTGAGTGTAAGGAGCCCAAGGCAATGACTGGGAACAAGGGGATAGAGAGTGTGTGAGAGAGAGAGCGAGTGAAAAACAGGGAGGAGTGTTAATTCAGTTCAGGAAAAGCACCCACTTTAAGTAAGACAGTGACAGAGACACCAAGATGTAGGAGAGCGAGAGAGACTTGAGCACTCAGAAGCGATATTTAATTAGCCTTGGATGACTAGCTGACTTGCTAGAAAAAGGCCACTCTCCCTGCACACTTCTCTCCTGTCAAGTACCCTGTTAGTGAAACCTCCTCTAAGACAGATGGAGGGGGTGGAGGCAAGAAGAGACAGAACGAAAGCAACAGATGGACAGAGGGAGATTCAGAGATGCAGACAAAGTGATGGAAATGGATTTTTAAAAAAGAAAGAAAACATGGAGCGAGGGAGCTGCACAGAGAGATCAGACTACAGCCATCTGAAGTTTGGACAACAGGGACAAAGAATGCAAAAGTCAACATGTTTGAGCATCCCACTGCAGTTTATACAGAGCTAGTGGCTCCACAGTGTAATGGTTTACACATTTGCCTGACAAGCTAAAGATCCCTGGTTTGGTCCTGGGAGGTGACACAAATCCCTTTGGGGTTGTGTCAGGAAGGGCATCTGGCCTTCCTTCAAATCAAACATGCAGAGCTGCCTGCTGTGGCGATGCCTTGTGAATAAGGGAACAGCTGAAAGTACTGTAGCTTCACTACAATTTACACAGAGCTGATGTGTATATAGCATATGTGTATATACACACACCACTGTTTTTGATATCGCTTTCTAGAAATGGCTAACGATATGCAGTGGCAAACCTAAGCTCTGGGCCCCCCAGGCCAATTGAAGCCCATATTAATCTTTTTCTCTCTCTGGTGGTGTGCCTAGCTGCCCAACTGCTCCCCCCCCCCCCCCCCCCCCCCCTCTAGTAATCTGGCTTGCACTTTCAATACTGGTGATAGCGATTTTTTTTCCCCCAGTGAGATACAATTGGATAAGAGAGCTCATCCACAAGGACCACCTTCCAAAGAGGATTGTGCATTTAAGGGTCAGAAGGTCAGAAAAGCGAGCAAGATGCCGCTGCGAATGTTATCATCCTATTCAGTGACCATTATCAAAACCCATGAATATTGCCAAGCTCAGCATGCAGGCAGTTACATGCCCCCCCCCCCCCCCCCCCCATTCTGTTTGAAGGGCGAGTCTTATGTAAACAAACAGCGATTAACTGAAAGTAGCAAGATTATATACACGAGCTCGAGTGCTTGGAGAAAAAGTGCATCAAAATCTCCAGTGGCTATTTCAGCCTGGTTAACCTGAGCAAACGA
Organism: Archocentrus centrarchus; assembly: GCF_007364275.1. NCBI lineage: Eukaryota > Metazoa > Chordata > Actinopteri > Cichliformes > Cichlidae > Archocentrus > Archocentrus centrarchus. The sequence goes on from NC_044354.1 coordinate 3,850,108, forward strand.
CTACATTAATATCAGAAAATAGACAAGTTCTGTTAACGAGCATGTTGATTGAAGCCATGACACCACTGCTACACACCACTGACTATAATATGTGACTGACAATAAATGATGACCCTTAAAATCAATTTCCACCAGCAGGTCAGTTCTGTCTGCAAGGACTCGTAATTTTAACAATATCCTGTGATGTCTTTTCTATTAATGCCACAGACAGTTTTTCAGCAAAGGTGTCAATTTCACACAAAATGGAAGTTTAATTTTAAAATAAAACAGTTTATTCAAAGATGCCACAAACCTCTAAAAAGAGAGTGAAGCATCAAACGACACATCCAGTATATTTCCATTCTGCCCTAAAGGAAAAGTGTATTTAACATCTTTTATGCCTTTTCCAATCAAGCAGACCTTTCTTGTCCCCCTCTGCCAAAGACTGGTGAAAAACTTCAAGAGTTTATAGAATTTTTAACAGATTTTGAAAATCTATTGCATCAAATGCACAGACACTGATTGTTTGTCTCTCAGCTGTAAACGCACTGAGACAAACACACCCAGAAATCAAGAACTGCTTTCCTCTGATTCTCAGAGGCTGCTGAGCTCTAATCCTGAGAACACATCTACAGGACGTTTTCAGGAAGCAGCTGATGGCAGGTAATGTGTCTCACCTGTTTGATGTGATTGAGGTGCCTCTTCTGTTCGAATGATTAGAGTAAGACTTTCTCTCTAAATGTTCCTATTGAGAGATATTATTTGCTACATATTCACTGAGTCTCTTCTCTTACAGAAACACCAGTGCAATAAATATTCTGATAATCATCCTGCAAACCTAACAGTTTTGTCACTATATTCTGCTCTGACTTCATAACTGGAAAGTTATCACTTCCAGCTTAATTATCTTCCCTGTTTAGATGGACATTCACGCTCTCAGCTTATACTAATTTAGTAATCTCTTTCAGCACCAATATGGTTGACAGTTGCAGCTTTTGATGAAACAACATGAGATAAATTGCCGTAAAATTCGGTCAACACCTTCCTCTCTCAAGTTGAATGGACTGTCGTCATTGCTTCTCTTTCCATCTGGCATCTAGTTTGTCCAATTCTTTGGTTAATTGACCTTCAAGTATATTCTCGTCAAGCATATCCTCAGCCGTAGATTGTGCTTAGTGCTCAGCAAACGCTACTATGCTAATGAACTGCATTCAGATGGATTTTGTGCCACCTTGAGTTGTCCACTAATGTGAATTTCCCTTGTTTTTGCAGTCATGATGGATTAATATTGTAGCAGGTAATTTTCATCCACTGAATTCACAAGCTGAATGATGCATCTGACTTTTTTTTTCTTTGCGTGATGGAATTGCAGCAGTCTAAGCTCTCATCTCTGTAATTTGTGACGGTAATTGCAGAAGGCTCTTACCTTATGCAAATCATACACAAATACTGCAGATGTCCTGTGTTAACAACTTCTTATGTACAGTCTTCAAAAGTGATTCCATCCAAATTGTCCATTTCGCTTCCCTAGTTTCTCTCTTCATCGACCCTGCAGCCACGCCCTCTCCAGAGTTGCCCTGTCTGTCTACCTTGATAAATTGCAGCTGGTTGGGAATGCACATTCACAGGGGAAATGATAAATATCCATAGAGAATGGATTTACAATCTTCAAACATCCAGCTAAAAGACAGCTCTCACCCCTGAGGAAATACTTCAGCTCTATTTCTCACTTACTTTTTGTTCGTTGCGTCTTATCCCCCCCTTTTAAACCCCCTTTTCTTCATTTCTGTCTACACACATTTCTTGCATTCGCTACCCAAAGGAAATACTTCAGCGCTCTCTCCTCATCTACTCCTCTCTCTCTCTTGGTTGTAAGTTAAGCCACCAAAATAAATGCTCTACCCTTTGTCTGGTCAGGAGCATTTTCTGTGTACAGGTGTAGGCACCTTGTAATCTATTTATTCATCCCAGGTGTGTGTGCAATGTAAAATAAGTTTATTTATTTGTTTTTTGATTTTATAGCCCACACTTTACTCTTTTGCTTAACTCTCACAGCTCTTGCTCTTGTTTATAACTAACAAAATGATGTCAAAATTCACAGCAACTAATTAGTGAACACATATTTTTCTCAAAAGTGGGTTAAGATCAGGGGCCTGTGCTTCGACATGAGTGCAACATACCCAGAGTATCTTTATCTGGATTCACTTACCCTGCCACTGGTAACCAGGATAAACGGTCCCATAAAGCTGGTTATCAACTCGTTAAGCTAACCCAGCGTTTCCCGATCTCGGTATGAGCGTGTTCGCATGAAAGAGGTGGCGCTGGCAACAACTGACCACTCACACTGATTGTTGTACCAGCAGCTGAGTGTCTGGAAATATGAAGAGGTTGCATATGTGATACAGAATGAAACACAGCTGCTGTGGATACATCAGTGCTGTGAGAGGAAAAGCACTGTTCAGTGATTAAGTGTTAAGAACGCTTGAATGTGTGTGCTTTATACATTTTGGTAGGTAAGACTGGAAATGAGCTACTATATTAATATAATGTGGCCTAACTGAAGGCAGGAAGAAAAACTGACAAAAATGCCAACTGTGTGAGTTAACAGACTCATTAATATCACACCTCATCATTAAGACATGGGAGAATCTGATGAGTTATAATTAAGTCTTCCATTAAATTAATGTTCGAATTTGCACGAGACAGTTTGAGTTTTTATTCTTTGAGCTGCAGTCCTGATGGTGTTTGTTTGGAGAGCAAGTAAAAAAACATAATTCAAAGGTAGGCTCAGTCTACCTACGATTGAGATAAAGTCCACAAGTAGAAATACAATTTAAATATTAACGTTCACAGAACAACAAAATTGTTGACAAATTGTTTGCAGCCAAAAGATAAAAAATCAATCAATCAAGGAATAAAGCTGCATCTAAGAATCTGTAATCATTACTGATATGATTTGGGAATGAAAGACTTCGGACACTATTACAAAACTTTAGACCCGAGACTCCACCGAAAGACCTTCCGGGAAGTGTGACACTATTTTCCAGAGACTTGATTGGTCAGTAGGCGGTGACTTCACAGCATTAGTCATGAACCACCTTCATAGTACAAAAAACCCAGAGTTAGCCCTGAAGTTACCTGGATGAGATGAAATCCTGCTCTGTAGCCTCTGGTCTAAAATAAAACAGACGAGATATTTGCAGACTCATTCATCCTGCCATCCTGTTTTAGGTTAAACAACAATTATGCTTAAGACTTTAAGTTAAAAAACATTGTATATTCACACTTACACACCACTTTACAACTCTCACTGGCCTTGCAGTGGCACAGCAAGTGTCTGTGTAGTGCTCCTACTTTTAACACAGTTTTGGAATGGAGTCGGTCAACTGAAGTGAAAACACCTGTGGATGTAATGAGAGGGGTGTTTAAAACAGCTTTTAAAAGCATGAAGAGGGAGATATCAGCAAGATTTTATTAGTCTCTTCATAGTCCTTTGCATAAGAGCCGAGTGGAATTCTACCATTGTGTATTAAATGGCACTGATGCACGACTCAGATCTGATTAACATATTTAAAAAGACAAAGCTTTACAATTAAAATGTGTAAATATTATAAGACAATACCACAGCAACAACAACAACACACACACACACACACACACACACACATGCAGAATGAGGGATAGAGAGGGAGATCGGACGTGGTACAAAAGCTGCTAAAAATATATTGTAAAGATTACATTATTGTTTATTCATTGTACACAAGTCAAAAATGACTAAATGAGTAATGGAGTTAATATTGAGCTCAAACAGATCTAAAAAATTCATTGGACTGAAGGAAAAAAAAGTAGTGATTATTTCTGTGAGTCAGCAGCGGGCAGATATCCATCAAACATAAAATATTTGAACGACTGTGAATTTTGGATTCAGCCTCGCAGGTATTTGAACAGTCAGGGAAACTGGGAGCCACTAAACAATAAATCCCTTAATGTGTTGGGGATTGTGTAAATCTATAATGGAATACTTGAAGCATTTAATTTCAAACACTGTAAATCCATTTGGGGAAAACGGTTTTTGAATGCTAACATGAAAACAATTCACTCAGCCATAAGTTGAAAAACTGGCCGGTGCCCTGTGGACACATCACTTATTCTTCTAATTTTAATATTATTCACTTCTGTGTTTTCCTTAAGAGAAGCAGTCATTTTAACAGCTTTGAGCTCCTTGCTTAGTCTTAATCATCTACGTTTATCTCCATGTACAACAACTGTACTGACACTCCCTCCCACACACACACACACACACACACACACACACACACACACACCAGCCTGATAACATTACCTTCATCCTCAGGTAATGTTATCAGGCTGGTACACACACCCTTGGCCAAAAATTATTAACAAATCTCCGGCCTTTATTAATAGGACACGGGCACACCCATGAAATCAACAGACACTACAGATTCAAAAGGGTTGTAGTCAAGTTGAGTTACAGTGAACCTTCTTTCAGAGACAATAGCCAACTGCAGCCACAAGATGGCAGTAATTAAAAGGATAGATAAAGGCGAGAAGCTTTGTGACAGAAAGTTTTTTGAGATGCAAAGAGAGAGATTGGGTTCAGCATTGTTGTGCAAACAGAGGAACCCCGGACCCACTGCTCCAGCTTAGAGCCTGACAGTAGGCCCAAGGATTTCATCCCGATACCTAATGGCAGTCAGGGTGCTGTTGCCTAGCCTGGTCAGTGTCAGTGCAGGCTGGTTCATGAATCACCATTGAGTTGAATCATCCTACTGAATCTTGAATCATGAATCCGAGGTCTCCATTAATCTAGATCATATGAGTCCTCTGACTAGCTGCTGCTAAGTACAAAAGGTGAGTGAGTGAGAGTGGACAGTGGACATTGGACCCTCAGGCCACCCTCGTGAACTCTGTTTCTGATTGTTTGGTCAGTGATATTTACATAAGTGGCCTGCTGGAGGTCATTTTGTAGCTCTGGCAGTGCTCGTCCTGTTTCTTCTTGCACAAAGAAGCAGATACTTGTCCCACTGATGGGTTAAGAACCTTCTGTGGGCCTATCCAGCTCTCCTAGAGTTAACTGCCTGTCTCCTGGAATCTCCTCCATGCTCTTGCAACTGTGCTGGGAGACACAGCAACCCTGGCCATGGCATGTATTGATATGCTATCTTGGAGCAGTTGGAATACCTGTGCAACAATTGTAGCATCCAGGTATCGCCTCATGCTATCAATAGTGGCACTGACCCTAGCCAAATGCAAAACCAATGAAAAAACAGACGGAAAAGTTGAGGAGGGAAAAAATGTGAGTGACCTGTAAAACCACTCCTGTTTCGGGGGGTTGTGTCATTGTTGCCCCTCTAGTGCAGCTTTTGTGAATTTCATCAACAGTAAAGCAGCTGAAACTGATTACCCCCCCCCCCCATGCTACTTACCTGACCAGAGCAAAAGCCCAGAAGTTTAACTAACTTGATGCTAACCTCTGATTAAAAACCATTCCTTTCTTTCTTTCTTTCTTTCTTTCTTTTTTGGAAAGCAGCTTCCACACTTTGACCAGGAGAGGATTGGGGGATAAAGCAAAAGCAGCACACATGCTGGACAAAAGTTCTGCTGCTCTCATGCGTGTGATAAGGCTTGGGAGAAACAATCCTCCTGTGTAGGTTTTCAAAATGAGAACTGCCTTCATCTTATAATTTACTCAGTGCTTTGTGCCTTGGCAGTAACACACCCTGTGGCCTCCTATCTCACACCTAAAGGCCAGTTTTTCAACTACAATATGCAGAATTTCATTTACTCAATTAGCTAAACTGAAAACACAGTATTAATATCTCTATTGTACTTTCAACAATAATGCACACACATAACTCTTACAAACTTTATTATATTGGATACATTTTAATTTTTAGTTTTTATGTTTTAATGTTAATTAGGGAATTTTGTGTGATGGTCTTTTGCTCCATCACATCAACTTGAAAAACTTGTGATCAGACTGCTTTGTCAACAACTGCTCACAAGGTCAAGAATGAGGTTGCATGTACAAGACTCCCACTCAAGGACTCGAGAGGTTGCCAGAGTCATGTACTTGCAACAATATAAAACTGTCAATGCTATTCGCTTCCACCAGATGCAATTTATATACTTGGAAACAAGCAGAGCTTAGGTGAAAATAAAACCTGCATATTTTGTCTCTCATGTCCTTCATCAATTTTCATGGTTGAAAGGCTACTATTTTATGGCAGAGACAAAAGCATACTTTATAATTTAGTGAATAAGGCACAGTTGAAAATTACAACAGGAAAACACTTGTAAATTACATCAAACATTGCGGAACCTGCCAAGCAGTGTTTTGGAGAAGACAGATGATTGTTGGGAGATAAAGGAGAGGAAATATTCAATGCAGGAAATGCTAAAATCAAAAGATAAGGAAAGATACGTACACAAAGACGGGGAGGAAGAGAGACAAAAATAATCTATCTAGGCATCTTCCTAAATGGCAGTCAGCAGTCAGCAGTCAAGTAATTATATTTGAGCAGCCAACTGATTTCTCTCTGTGGTGTGTGCGTGTACTTCTGTGTGTGTGTTTTGTTCAGTGTGTTTCCCATCTCATCTCTGAAGATATGAATATTAATGACCCTATTAGCAGACACAGATGCCAGGCAGTGCTTTGGTTGGAGTAACTTGGGGTGATATTGAAACTGAGTGAAATAATGTGAAATATTGTCTTTGTGAAATCTGATTTTAACTGTTCTTCTATCTGCTGGAGTCATCGCCGAGGTCACACTGGTGAGGTGGAGATTATTATACATTCTCATCAACTTCTAATAATTTAAATTTGAGCAAGCCAATCCAAGTGAGACAGCTTAATCAAACATGGAGTTTTTTTGAGAAGTGACACCATTAGAAAGTGAGTGTAGCTTCAGTTCAGACTTAATCAAGCTTACATGTAGAGAGGAGCTTTTTCAGACGTCCCACTTTTTCTGAACTGCACTTCTGCTGAACTCTGGGGTCGGGACAGAGAAGACATTTTCTCACGTTTTTCTGTCTCTGTAACAAAACACAATCTGATAGCAGGTGGTTTGAGGAAAGCTACGCTTCTAAAGACGATTATCTGCACCGTCAATACATGAGATAAAAGATAATTGCAGAAAGTTAATAACTGGTTATGAGAGATTTACTTAAAAATATTTCACCGTGCACACAATGATTTAGGCTCAGGGACAAGGCTACAGTGTGCAACTGTCTTTACTTCAAGGTCACATGTTGTGTTTTGACAGATAGAATTACAAAAATATGAGTTTACAACTAAACAAAACACAAAAATGTATGTTTGCACAGGAAAATACAAACAAAAAGACACACCCAATACATTCACCTTTGACTTCCATTTCTTATATAAATATAGATGTGTGCATGAATGTCTTAATCTCCCAACTCAGGGAAATTGGGAATCTAATAATCCATAGTTTCCACTGAACCCTCCACCTTTTTAATGCTCTATGTTACATACAGGAGAAGGAAATGCTCACAGACACATTCTGCAAAGCTTTGCACCTCCCACAGTCTGTTTAAGGTAACTGACCTCCCTGCAGAGCAGATAACCCTTCCCTGGGGAAGGATCAACCTGTGTCTTTTGTCTCTAAAGCCATAACCTCATGACCTGCCCTTAAATCAGCAACATGCTATCATATAAAAGTTTTATGTAGCACCCAGAGAGACCTCAGAGGCGCCAAACTCAACAAACATACCAATGTTATGACCTCCTCCAGTGTAGTCTGGCAGTTAACCTGTTGCAGGGCCCTTTATTCTCTGCTTTGCCTGAGCTCTCCCAAACGTAGGCTTCTCATGATCTCAAACCTGTACATTGGCTGCGCGCCTTCTGTGAACGCCATCCACAGCCTGTCAAGCCATAAGACACGACCTTGTACCCAACTTTGTTTCCAATCTTTCAGTTTCAGGCCTGCAGTCCCACAAGGTCAGAAGCAGTGGTGACCCCTGCCTGCTCCAGCCTAGACTGCAAACTGGCTGAGTGTAACAACTTGGCAGTAATAAACTGTTAATTCAGAGACTTCTGTGGCTTTCTGTGAGGTTGGGATAGTTTGGAAAATGCTGATTTGGTGTGCAAGTCTGACAGTAGGGGAAAAAATAAACTATGTGAATTTACTGAAAAAAGAACTTGAAAAAATACTTAAGGGCAGTAGCCTGCTCCCTTTTTATGGAAATGGAAAGTGAGCAGAACATGCAGAGCTCATAAAACAAAGTGGTCCAAGATTTGACTCCATAAATTAGCGAGATTATGAGCAGACAAGTACTGGCTCTCATCCTACTGACATGTTTAACCAGCTGTAGGTCCCAGTGAACCCCTTGAATAATTAACTGTAAGAAGCCATCATAACAGCATAATAATAAATAGAAATAAAAATAATGATGTCACATCATTAGGAACAAATTAACTGACAAAATCATCAAAAGCTGGAGTGATTAAAACAAACAAACTGTGAGATGTGACCAAAAACATACCTCTGAGGCTGGCACAGACCCCAGTTGGTAGGATGAGGGTTAATACAGATTTTTGATGCTGATTAGTGCAGAAGTTTAAATGCAATAGAGGCAAGCATGCTTCGATGATCTCGGTTATGTACAATGACCTTTGTGAAGAAACAATCATTACATGACCAAATTCCTTTTTAGACAGGTTGTTAAAATTCACTGAAGTGGTTTAGGCAGCATCCAAATAATAAATCTAAACTAGTTTATACCTTTATTTCTCACACGGAAATGTGATCTTTTTGACTTTACAGAAATTTAATGTTCATACGTGCAGTGAAAAAGTCCATTTCCACAAATTTCCCAACAGACATTTTTATCACTGAATTGCAACAGAAAGCACTGATGTTTCTCAAAGTTTTGCACGCGACTGTTTTGACAAAGATCTGACAAATACTGGTGAGAGAAACCTGACTTCCCCAATTTGCACAAGCTCTTGCTGTGTTACTTTCTGTATTTCACCTCATTAGTTGATATCAATAAAAATTGCAGCCAACTTGAAAGTGATCATTCTGTGTTTTCTGTCAATGGGGGAAAGCCAGGCTGGTGTGGTGACACACATTTAGGGATTTATTCTGGCCACAGAAATAATGACCATATATTTGTAAATCTATCACTGAATTAAACTTACTGAAACCTTCTTCAAGAGAAGCCAGATGACTGAAATAATTGTGATGACTGAATAACTTCTTACTACTTTGAAATAAAGCATCTCCATGTTTCACACTGACTTATAGCCTTATATGAAGTAATTGCTTACTGTTTGCAAAAGGGCATTCCTATTTTACATTCTAGGGATTATAGCACAGATGATAACCTCATTGTGGTGGAGGGGTTTGTGTGCCTTAGGTGCTATGTTGTCTCAAATAACCACCAACAAGTGGGTGTTCAGAAGGATATTCTCAAACAAATGTAAAGTGGTTGGGATGAGAATTAGCACCTCTGAGTCTGAGACGATGGTTGTTAGTCGGAAAAGGGTGGCATGCTCACTCCAGGTTGGGAATGAATTGCTGCCCCAAGTGAAGTCATTCAAATATCTCCGGGACCTGGTCATGCACTCCTTGTTACTGGCAATGCACAATACAATACTTTATCAAAGCCGGAACATTATTAAAATCCTCCTTATATTCATTTTATAAACGCAGCACATTAAACTTGCACTGTGTGCGTACTTTCATATACATCCTACAAAACGCAGTCAGTGTTTTTAGTCAGCTAAAGCCACAGCCTGTCAGGCTTATTGCATTGCTTCGATGAGTCACTCTCCTCATGTGTTACATGTACTGAGTGTGACATTACCAGCTACGTAAGAGAAAAAGAAAAGTTTTACTTTCAAGATCTGTGCACCCAGTGTTGAATACTAACGATTACATGCAAGCAGTCTTAGTACATGAAGGTATTTTAAATGGTGAGACTGAATTAGAAGTGTCGTGGTCCCTGGGTTTTGGACCCAGGCTTGTTATTTGGGGGGAGGGGGGGGGGGGGGGGTTCTCCCTCTTTGTATGATTTCAATTTGTTTTTTCCCCTCATTCCCTCAGTCTTGTTATTGTCACATGTGTAGGTCTGTTAATTGTGTACTTTGTATTCAGTTTTGCTTCCCCTTGTCTCGTTACTGTGTTTCTGCTCACCTGTTCTCCCCGGCTGTTTCCACTTTCCTGATTACCTCTTGTGTTCTCCCTCTAGTTGTGTGGATTACTTGCAGAGAGTTCTTGTTATTTCTGGCTGATGCCCTGTCCAGCCATTTTGTTGTGTTTGTTTCTTTTTGGAAAACTCCAGCTATGAAAACTCCAGCAATGAAAGCTGTTTTGAGTTCCATCCTGCTTATCGAGTCCTGCACTGGGGTCCAATTTCTGTCTGCCACACAGAAGGTGTCTTGACAAGAAGTTAGGCTTTAATAATTTCTAAAAAGTTGTTTGATTCTAAAGCTAATATTACATTCAAACACATGCATACACAACACATACATAAACTATTTTGAACAATTTGTCTTAAAAGGCCCCATCTAATAAAATACACGTAGCACAGAAATTCAGCTGTTACACTGGAAGCATTTAGTTGAACAGCAGGAAACAGTATTGTGCACAGACACTGGAACAAAATGTTACCAGAAGTTTACTTTTATGAAACATTTATCCAAGACCATCCATGGGTTAAAGTTGTGGCACCTTCAGATAATGTGAAGATGTAAAGTTGTGATCAGCATGTAGCTAGCTCTGCAGAAAGAGAGCGAGCATCAACAGTAACTGTTACTTTTAAGAGGCAGGTCATTTCAAATTCAACTTTTCAAGCAGCTCAACAAATATCAAACACACAAACTGCTTCTGTACAATATATGTCTGCTAGTTAATGTACAGTTAGTGTATTTTACAGAGAGAAGAAAAGAAAAAGTTAATGTTTGTCTCTGACAGATGGAGAGAGTTGTAAGAAAGAGGACAGGAGAGGAAGATGAGAGATTATTTCCAAAAGTAACAACAGCTCAGCAATGGACATTTGCTAAGTTGGAAAATTACATCTTAATATCTTAACCCTCAATGGGATGGTGTTGCCCTCCAGCAACAAACCACATTTTTGGTTATTACACTGTCCCTTCATATTTGTATTTCATTATTTTTTTATTTTAATTTGATTATTTTTTTTTTTGTTGCTTCCCTGCTCCAAAACGCTCTTGTTGTGAGGCAGCAGCAGCATTTAATACCCAGTATGAATCAGGTGTGTTGGCGCAGCGACTGGGGTCACAGGGAAAGCCTCTCTGGTAATGTTATGAGATCTCTGAGTAATGGCAAATCATGCACTAACTTGAACTTGTACCAACTTACAGGACATGGACACATTAATTTTTTTTTTTTTTATCAGAGGAAAGAATGTGATGAGTTACTCTCAGTGCGGACAGCGAGCTTGATGAGGGAGCTAGTAAAAGTAGATCCCAGAATCCGGGGTGAGGAACATTTAGGAAGTCAGGGGTCAGTTAATGGACATACATATGTGATGTGTGTGGGTAAGCAGTAGTGTGGGTATGTAAATGATAATGTGTGTGTATGTGGGTGTGGGTGAGTTGTGTGTTTATGAAGTGAGATGTAAAGTGCAACGGTACCCCCAAAAGTCAAATGACAGAAATGTCCACCTCTGTTTCATGAAGTTCCACACATTCAGATACACAGAAACACATACAGTACAATTGCACATGCAAATAAACCCATGCATGAACGAGCACGCACACACACCCCTCCGACTGACCTGCCCTGACCTGGTCTTGCACCCTGCACTCTGTGGAAGAGGGGGAGGGGGTGAGTTGCACATCTCAGGTAGGAGTTCCTACCTGGAGCCGGCTCTGTTATCATGTGTCTGAAGTGTTTAACCAGCCAGAGGAAATGTAGGATTTATCCTTTATAAAAGAAATGTTCTTCAATAACTGATGGACGACTTTGTGTTTTGTATTAGAAATACTGAACAGACTCAACCCACCCATTCAAAAAAAAACTGCTCCAAACAGAAAACAAATATTCTGATTTCTGAGGATTGTTTTGTGTCTGTGCTTATAATTTGGTTTCTAAGGGAATAAGGATTCTGATATGTACTGTGGGCTCAGTGGGGTCCTTGAGGAGGTTGATCCAACAATGAAGATAGTGGATGAGGAGATGCTGGAAACAGACAGGAGCGGAATGTTCAGAAGTGATGTTACAATGTAGCTGCTCTGCTGTTTTCTATCAGGTCTATTTCCGGGTCCAAACTATCACGTGATCAATATGCTGCAATGCTGTCTCCCTGGTTGTTTTAACTGATCTGACTAAAAAAAACACACTCAGCTGTCATTTTACCGATGAGAAAGAGAAGCAGAAATGGCTGCAGTTGATGAGGTATGTTACAATCATCTTTAATAGTCAACAGTCATTGGTTATACCATTGCTGTTTATTCAGGAGCATTTGGACCCATAAATGATGTCAGACTTAAAGACCGGATAGAAGCTGACACATCTTTAGATTCACTTCACTGATGAACTTCACTGTGTGAACACAAACTTCTCAGAGCTCCAAACGCCAACATTTTTTGAAACAACCTTTTACAAGACAGAACACAACCATCACTGAATATCAATGGTAAATACTTACATGGATAGTTTTAAGGTCATTTGGGTTTACAGTACATTGCTGGTACAAATTAATCCACTTTTGGGATGATTTTTTTTATTTTGCATTTTTGGCCACAGTGGCTTTTATCGACAGTGGAGAGAGACAGGAAATGGGGGAAAGATACAGGGGAGGACACGCGGGCAAGTTGGTGACAGGCCGGGATGCGAGCCCGCGCCGCCCACACCGCAACGCGGTATCTGTATGTGGTCGCCGGCTTCACCACTAAGCCACCCAGGTGCCCACTTTTGGGATGATTTAATCTCCAACAATTCATCATATCGTATTAGTTTGTCACAGGAATCCCTATAAAACTTTAACCTGTTACTACAGCTGTGGTATACATATTGCATGGTCCAGTACCTGCATCCTGTCAGAGTACTGTAAGTAAAACACAGGAGTGAACACAGCTGCTGAACATCTGTATCATATCTCTGTATCCGTGTAGGAACAATGAGTTGGTGTTTGACTTTTCCGCTTCTGCTCCACCACTTAACACACCTTCTCCAAAGTCAGTTTGCTCTTCTGCTTTTAGACTTTTTTTTGAGTTGGTTGGCTCATGATCTGCATTATTGTAATCAGCCTCCTTTAATGGAGTTTAGATTCAGTTAGACAGCTCTACTCGTGTTTTTAAAATATTTTCCTCAAAGTTGTACACAGTGGTAACATGTGCTCTTACTCTGTTTTATTCCTGTAGAAACAGGAAGCGTCATGAGCGGCTGGATGATGATCGGCTGTATGTCAAGAAGACACCCAATGCCTTCATGCTTTTTTGAAGGAGCAGAGACCAAAGGTCACGGCTGAACTGAACATCAACAGGAGTGAAGCTATGAATGCAGTCATGGGAGAGAGGGTAAGTGTGTAATTCTGCATAGAGTTATACATCTTTTAATGTTTGATGCTCATGTTTGTGCATGTGTACGAGCTGTCCTGTAGTTATGTGTGGTAGCAGTGTGGATGCTGACAGTGTGTTCTTCTGTCCACAGTGGAAGTTGCTGCCAAAGGCCCAACAGGCCAAATATTATGAGCAGGCTGAGGAGGAAAGGACGCTCCACGCCCAGCAACATCCAGAGTGGTCCAGCAAAGACAACTATGTAAGTCCAAAGTGAAAACATACAAGTCATAAATGTCCACACCACTGCATTGAAGCATTGTATCAACTCATGGAAAGCCTAATGCGTCTGAGGCTCCACCTGCAGCACAGGTAAGAGAAGATTTCTGGAAACCACAGTGATTTTTTTCATGTGAAATGTGATTAAAACCAGACAAAAATGGAATCTTACTGGATCAGATCAAAGATTGTAAATTCTGTGCATTTCAAAAGATGACAAATATATTTGTGAAATATTTTTAATCCTTACTGACACTTGTTGAGCAGTTTGAGTGCTACTGAACATTCAAATTAAAACAAGACAAACCTGCTCACTCAGACCTTCAGGAGAAGGTCAGGGTTATTACAGATGTTCAGAACACTGTCAATTTTACCACCATGACAAAACAAGTGTCCTCCAAAACGAAAGAGCTGATGTACAGAACCTCCTCAAGCTCTGAACACCTGACCTCACTGTGACTCTCATATCAAATGTCAATTTATTCAATATTTCCAATAAATGCTGCTTACTGCAGTTTTAAGAATCAACATCTTGTCTTTGAGGTGTATTTAAAAGTCTCAGAAGACTAACTGCATTTTTGTTTGTGTTGCAGCATCTGCACTGAAACCAGTGCAGGAGGCTCAACAGGCCAAGTGGGCAAGTGTCAATGTGCCTGTGTGTGGCACGTTCCACTTGTCTCAAGAAACTCAGGACCTGCTTCTCAGGCAAACTCCCCTGCACCCTCATCATTGGCTTCTTACGCTGGACCCATTCAACCCCAAAGAGAGGCAACCTTCATTGGTGACACCAGAGAAAATCTATTCTCCCTGCTTGAAGACCTTGATGCCCTTCTTCCTGCCACACAGCCTCAGGAGCCCATCTTTCATCACTCAAACCCCTGCACTGGTCCTCAAGGGTATGAGATCAGCTCCGATACTCCTGTGGATGCCCCTCCATCCACGTTAGTGTCTGCTCCAGCTGCACCAGTCGAACCCACAGGGACCTTCTTCCACTATGACTTCTGAGCCAGACTGAAGTACACTTCTCTACTCTGGACTTTAGTCACATAAATTTAATTTAACTGAACTTTATGTACAAGTTAACTGAACTTGTACAACCACAGTGAGAGCTTGGTCCGTATAGCCGGTAATAAGTCGGATTTGTTTCCTGTGGGTGTTGGACTCCGTTAGGGCTGCCCTTTGTCACCGATTCTGTTCATAATTTTTATGGACAGAATTTCTAGGCGTAGCCAGGTGGCGGAAGGCTTCTTCCTTGGTGGCCTCAGAGTCTCATCTCTGCTATTTGCAGATGATGCGGTTCTGTTGGCTTCATCAGGGGGGGGGGCTCCAGCTCGCAGTGGAACGGTTCGCAGCCGAGTGTGAAGCGGCTGGCATGAGAATCAGCACCTCTAAGTCTGAGGCCATGGTCCTCAGCCGGAAAAGGGTGGAGTGCCATCTCCGGCTCAGGAACGAGTTCTTGCCTCAAGTGGAGGAGTTTAAGTATCTCGGGGTCTTGTTCACGAGTGATGGGAGAAGGGAACGGGAGATCGACAGGTGGATCGGGGCTGCTTCTGCAGTGATGCGGATGCTGCACCGGTCCGTCGTGGTGAAGAGGGAGCTTAGCGTAAAAGCGAAGCTCTCGATTTACCGGTCGATCTACGTTCCTACCCTCACCTATGGTCACGAGCTTTGGGTAGTGACCGAAAGAATAAGATCGCGAATACAAGCGGCAGAAATGAGTTTCCTTCGAAGGGTGGCTGGTCTCTCCCTTAGAGATAAGGTGAGGAGTGCGGCCATCCGGGAGGGGCTCAGAGTAGAGCCGCTGCTCCTCCACATCGAAAGGAGCCAGTTGAGGTGGCTCGGGCATCTGATTAGGATGCCTTCTGGCCGCCTCCTGGGTGAGGTGTTCCGGGCATGTCCCACCGGGAAGAGGCCCCGTGGTAGACCCAGGACACGCTGGAGAGATTATGTATCTCGGCTGGCCTGGGAACGCCTTGGGGTCCCTCCGGATGAGCTGGAGGAGGTGGCTGGGGAGAGGGAAGCCTGGGCTTCCCTGCTTAGGCTTCTGCCCCCGCGACCCGGCCCCGCATAAGCGGAAGAAAATGGATGGATGGATGGATGAACTTTATTTTACTTTTTATTTGTTTCCTTTTTAACTTTTTAAGTTTCCTTTTTATCCTTTTACTTGTTAAATTTCCTTTTTAACTTTTTTTTCCTTTTTAAGTTTCCTTTTTATCTTTTACCTTGTTAAGTTTCCTTTTTATTTTTTTTCCTTTTTCCCAGGACACTATCAGGTGTTTCATTAGCATGGCCCAATGTTGTCAGGCATGCATACAAGCACATGGAGGCCATACAAACTGAGCACCATTTTGAGTTGCTGTAATTAGATATCAAAAAAATGAAATAACCTGCTGTATCATTTTTTCACTTGTATTTTACTGGTGTTGTTGAATTCAGCCCTCTGTATCATTTTCATTTCCATCAAATGATGTGGTATCCTTTTGTTCCTAACACATTGCCCAGTTCATGTAAATATATATATATATATATATATATATATATATATATATATATATATATATATATATATATATATATATATATATATATATATATTTATATATACACAACATGATTTTTTATTCCATTGAAATCTGATGTGTTTTCACAATATTCCTTTAATTTTTTTTTTGTTTGAGCAGGTACTAGACATTTATAGAATGCATAGTGTCTTTTTAGATTACATGCACTAACATGCACAAATAGTAAAACATATGAAGGTTACACTCAGCCTTGGTAGTCATTTAGAGCCTACAGTACCAGCCATCCTGCTAACCAGCTAATTTTAAGCTAATTTTGCCTAATTTGAGGGTTGGCCCATCATTACAATGATTATTCAGAGAAATGTGCTTACCTTGTATTTCACCTTTGCTCTTTTGTATAAATTCTTCACTCTTTAGCTGGTATCTCTTGCTGATAATCTTCTTCCTTGTCTACCATGGGGATTGTCACCTTTAACACTTCAGATGTTGCTTTGCTGTAACAATGATGCCTTATGGGGACCAGGAAGTGGGCAGCACTTCACCATATTTGGCAAAATGGTGTGAGATGCAAGTGTGTTAACTCGTGCCGGTTCAGTGAGATGGGTGAGTTCAGAGAGCCACAAATGGTCACGTACAGAGACGTGGAAAACTTGGACAGCAGTCGTGTTGTCTCAACAAAAAGAAAGAATGCCTATACTGAGAAGAAACTGCTAGAAGCCATGTTCAGAATAAGCTACTGGCCAATAACTGAAATTTACACATGACTGAAAAGTCAATAACATCAGGAAAAAAAGCACAACATGCTTGAATGATTTTCAGATGAAAAAAATATTATTAAAACAGTGATTTCTTTTAGAATAATAACCATTTCTATGTGGCAACTCCTAATGTCAGAATAAGGGCGCCACTGCTTTGCTTTGTTCAAAAAGCCACTTTTTTTTTTTTTAATTAGTGAGAAAAATGCTAAATTCATTTGAAAATGGTAAATTTGATGCATATGCTCATGGGATAATACTTCTGTTTTTGTTGATGTGGTGACAATCATGACTACTGGTGGTATCAGATAATGTGGTTTCATAGTATTCCAACTTCAAATTTCTGGAGGTAGCAAACAGTGTTGTTTTCATAAAGAAACTGGGGAATAATAGAAACTGAAATCTAATTTCATGCTGCACACACTGCCAAGTATTTTTTCAAGTAAAAGATCACTATGGCTTCTCCTTGTTGCAATATTTCTTTACAAAAATCCCAAAGCGAACTCTTGAATGATGAAATATCACAGACGGTGCAAACCGCAGGGACAATTGCATTGCGTTTCCGATGTCAGCTTGACCAAAAAGCCAACTGTTTTTCAACAGTTGTTTGCTTTTGTGTAAAACAGCAACAGCAGAAAATATATCATCACAGTAACATTTATATATATATATATATATATATATATATATATATATATATATATATATATATATATATATATATATATAAATAGTGGGGCTGGAACCACACAGCTGTCATGGGACAAGGGATGGGGTACTCCCTGGACAGGCCACCAGTCTGACTGGTAAAGGGCTAACACAGAGAGACAGAACCATTCACACCTACAGGCAATTTAGAATCACCAGTTAACCTAACAAGCATGTCTTTGGATTGTGGGGGGAAGCCAGAGTACCTGGAGAGAACCTGTTGTAGAGAGAACATACAGACTACACACAGGAATCCCCTAGCTGGCCAGTGGATTCAAACCCAGGACCTTCTTGGTGTGAGACAACAGTATGAAGCACTGCATCACCATGCCACTGTGCACTTGAAATTTAGTTCAATGGATTTCTGCTGCTAAATCACAAAAGTAGTCATCTCAAGGCCTTCAGTATTGCGAGGCAAAGACCCAACGGGCAGCATATATATTTTTTAATTATAAAATGTTTGTCTTCTTCTTTTGCCTGCTCCCTTCTGGGGTCACCACAGTGAATCATGTCTGAACTGCTCAAACAGAGTTGTCCCTCTGATGTACTCATTTCTAATCCTGTCCGGTCACTCCCAAAGAAAATCTTCATCTTCAGCTCTGCCACCTCCAGTTCAGTTCTCTTCTCCACCTCTCTTGTGCACCGTCCATTGCTTTGGGTGCTTGATCTCAGGTATTTAAACTCATCAACCTTCACTGTCACTGTTCCTTGCATCTTCACTGTTACACCTGCCTTCCTCTCATTGACACACATGCGTTCTGTCTTGCTTCTACTGACTTCTATTCCTCTTCTCTCCAGAGCATACCTCCATCTCCAAAAGCGCCTTGAGGCGACAGTTTGTTGTGATTTGGCGCTATATAAATAAAATTGAATTGAATTGAATCTCTCCAGGCTCTCTTCCACCAGGTCCCTACTCTGACTACAGATCAGTGTTGTCTGTGTACATCATAGTTCAGGGAGACTCTTGCCTACAGTATCCAGTTCCCTTGTTGGCACCCTATCATGTGCTTTCTCTTGTCAGTTATAAAATACTGAGATCTCATTTCACATCTTAACTATTAAAACTTTAAAGGAAACCAGTTTGGGAATGGTGATACTGAAAGTCCCTTCTTGTTTTAAGGGACTGCTTGTAGAACTTTGTTACAGCATTGAGCACATGGCTACATGTGTGGAAGTTTGCAAGTGGATACTGGGGTAGTATGTGCAGTTTAAAAACAATAATTAAATCTTATAAATTAATACTCCATTCCAAAATAACTTTCCGTATTAAACAGAGGAGCATGCAGTATAACCTTCACCAATTTTGAGACATATATATTAACATTAACCTTTCCCTTTCATACACTTCTTTTTCTCAGCCCCCTCTCACCTGTCATAGTCTAGGCAGATCTAGTTACATATGTCATGGCTATCTCCAATCCTAATCCTGCTGTGATAGGGATTTATAGTTGAGGGAATGATTAAAGAGGTTGACCTTCAACTAGAACACCTGGGTTCAAACCACCCTGACAGCAGCTGTTTGTTAACCTTGACAAAAGCACGGCAATGAATACTTGCTTTTGTTCTTGTTCTTGCTATAGAAGGACAACTGGAAAGATGATGATATTCAATGTGAGAGTTGGGCATCAACTCTCACACTGAATATCACATTCATCACAATCAGAATCCAGTGTGTCATATTTCAGTTACACTTTGGTGATGAAACTGATGATTACATAAGTGATTAATGTTTTTTAATTGATCCAGATGCAACTCTGCTGTGGCCTTGGGATGGTTGGGAATTCAATTCCCAGGCAGATGGAGAAATTTGGCTGGTGAGAATGAATAAGAAGGATTCTAGTGTTCATCAAAAATGACATTTAAGAAGTCAGTGGCTGAGGCCCTTTCTGATATTTTCTGCTATGGATTTTTTTTTCTTTGTAATTGGCAACTTGAGCAAGTAACTGCATCATTCTGTGCGTATGCAATACAGCCTCAGGTTTTCTCAAAAAGGCTTAAAAGTGAATTGCAAAATGAGAATTGCTGCATGGCGTAGAAAAGCAATTTCAGTCAATTACAAGATACAACCTAACTGTTAGCCTGACTTTAACCCCTGCTGAAATAGGGGATGTGTTTGGCAGTGTGGGAAGCATAATTAGAAGGAGTAAATTCTGGTCTAATGGTATGTCTGTATTAATTACCTAAGTAAACACCAGCCCATACATTCCCAGTCTGTCTCTCCTGCACCATTGATTACTTAGTTGATGTCTGAGTGCATTGGTAAAATTAGACTTTAGCAGCTCCTCTAATACAAGAACTGGATGATTGAATTATTTCAGATGTCATTACCTTTAAGTAGCCTTACTGGAATTTAAAAACAAAAAACAAAAAAACAAATCATAAAAATGTACATGTTCTAAGCACATACCTGTTGCATATGGGTCTTAAATTGTTGTTACTGTTAGTTAACCCTGACTTTCCAGTTCTATGCTGTCTACACAAGTTCAGCAGGAATTGGGATAACCCTCCCTGAAAAATGCTTGCAATTTTGAAAGCCTGTTTTTGGTCAATAATTCCCATCCATTCAGTTGTTAAGGGAAAATAATCAGCTAATCTGCTCCATTAGCGGTGACTGTGTGAGTCTAAGTTTGATTCACTTTGGTCTGGCAACATGCAAAATGCCACTTTGTATCAAAAACAGGAAATTTAAATTTTCCCCAACCCTGATTGGCAACCAAGACCGTGATGCCTCCCTTTTCTGAGCTTTGCCACCTTCAAACTAAGAACACCCTCGGTGAAAGAGATGTCCCAACAGAGCGCACCAAAAGTGGTTCTAACTGTGAAATAGTATATTTTTAAAAATCTGGTAGTAGAACAATCTTCATCTAAGCATTAAAAAGCTATATTGCTGTTTTTTTTTTTTTTTTTTTTTTTTTAAAGACTGCATTCAAATATTGACTGAAAAGAAACAATGGCAATAACTATTTCTCCAACACATAAGGAAAGAATATAAATTCTAACACTGATGAAGCTGATGAGAAACATCATTTCACATCCACCTGCATGTTAAAAAAAATAATCTAAGTACCTTTTCTAAATATAATTACTATAACAATTAAATTTGAGTTATGTTTCAGGATGATAAAAGCAACTTTTGTGGTGCTTTGTCCTTAAGAAGAGAAGTAAACAGCATTATTTGACTGTGATGGAGTCCAACAGGAAAGCCAAAGCTCAGTTGTTGTTTTGGAGAGAAGCTGTAATTACCTGTGGGCTTCTCTCTCACTTGATTAAGGAGGAAAACTAATCCTAGAGAGCTGAGACTGAAACACACACCAGCAAAGATGCAAAATGCGCACATACCCACACGCATTTCAATAAATGCACACCCATATACACACAGTGTGTCTCAAAAAGGCTCACAAAAGCATGTACGACCGTTAACACACAGGTATGGAACACACATACACATTATCACACCAACACAAAAGCCCTGAGGCCCACAGTTTAATTGAACTTTCCCACCAATCTACTGACTGTTTTTTTTTTTTTTTTTGTCGTACGCTTCTCTTTATTCTCGCCTCTTTCTTAATCAGCAGAGAGTTGGAGGTGGCAAAAAAGCAAAACAGAAGTCCAAAAAGGAGTCTGAGAAAGGAAAATAAGGTAGAGCAAAAAGAACAGAGAGGAAAGAAGCTGGGGTGAAGATCCAGTGAGAAAAAAGAAAGAGGTGGATGGAGGAGTGGAGGTGTTATATGGGTAATCTAATCCTGTGGAGAAACAGTTAGACCGAGAGGGAAATGAGCTTTTACAAAGGCAACTTTATCAAAAGATAAATTGGAAAAGTGGAAAATGTATACTGCATAGTTACTGAATAAACACCCACAGCTGTGGGGAAATTTAGAAACTGTTTATGAGATGAAGTATCAGCAAAGGATTATCATTTTAAGAAAAAAAACATGGTGTGTGAGTATGCACAGTTTGTATCTTAGGGTTGTGCTGATGGAATAATCTTGGGCACTTGAACATCACAATAATGCTTGGCTCACTGTGCCATCATTATAGTTATTGATAATTTAATGTTAAATTAAATTTGGTCCATCTTCATGTCACACCTAACATACCAATAAACCCTCACACTCACACCTTGCTACAAAACGCTGCAAATTTGCATCTGTGATGTCACCCATTGGTTTCTTGTTGTGAGACCTTAAGCTAAACATTTTATTAACCACTGCCATCTTAGATTTTTGACACCAGGCATCATAAGCACAGGATGGATATGACTGTCAAGCCCAGGGATAATGCACACTTTGTAGCTAGCAACTATTTTTGCACAGACTGCTATATGCAAATTCATACAAGGCCAAAACAGAACTTGTACAATTCTATAAGTAATCTTCAGGGATAGTTCTCCAGGCTTCTTGAAGGGCATCCCAAAATTCTTCTTTGGATGTTGTCTGCCTTTTTTCCATTCTCTGTTAAGAAGGCCCCACACTGCAATGGTATTGAGGTTCAGGCCAATCCATGACTGATAGTGGTCCATTGTGTGTTTTTCTATTCAAGTCTGCTTTTACTGCAGTGTCAATGTGTTTGGGATCATTGTCGTGCTGAAAAATGAAGCTGTTGCCTATCAGATTCTTTCCAGATCATATTGCAAGGTGGGTCAAAATCTAATGGTACTTTTCCACATTCAAAATTCCATCAATTCTGACAAGATCCCCAATGCCACTGGCTGAAACACAGCCCCAAACAATGACAAAGCCTCCACTGTGTTTTACAGATGGCTGCTGTCATACCTCTCTTCTCATCTCCTCCATAGATGCTGACAATGATTTGAATAAAAAACATCAGATTTGGATTCATCACTCCATAGGACCTGCTTCCATTGATATTTAGGTCAGTTCTTGTGTAATCTGGCAAACCTCAGGATTTTCTCCCTATTTCCTTTCCTTAATAATGGCTTTCTGACAGCAACCGTTCCACTGAGGCCATTCTGATAAAGCTTCAGTGAACAGAAATGGATCAATTGAAGGGCCAGATCCATTTCACAGGTTCTGTGTCAGGTCACTGTTGGATATTTTTCCTTTTCCTTTCTTAAGGACCTGACTTTCAGATACTGTTCATCTGCTTTAAATAATTTTTTAAGCCTGCCACTCCTTTTGTTGTCCTCCACTTGTTCAGTTTTCTAAATTTTTTCTAAAGACACACTGCATACCCTGCCGATATATGCCAAGATTACAAGTAATAGCTCTTTGACAATCAGCTTGTTGGTGCAAAAATAATGTAGTGGCCTGAGGGAAGGGGCCAATAGCGCAAGGACTCACGGGACTCTTCATGTTGATGCTAATGTGTTTAGTTAAAAGTGTTATAAAAGTTATTGCAGTTACAATGTGTAACTCATTGTTATTTTTAGTTAATGATATGGCATGCAGTGTGTTCTTGTCTGCTTATCTGTGGGTGGTGTTGAGTGTGGCTAGCCATGCAACACCTGACTATGGCGATCAATACCGTCTGGTCACTGTTCCTGTTTGGGCGGGCATCCATCCATCCATCCAGCCAGCCAGCCAGCCAGCCATCCATCCTCTTCTGCTTATCCTGTTCAGGGTCACAGGGGGGCTGGAGCCTATCCCAGCTGACATAGGGCGAGAGGCAGGGTACACCCTGTACAGGTCGCCAGCGTGTTGCAGGACCAACACAGAGACAAACAACCATTCACACTCACATGTTTGGGTGTGTTAGTGCTAATAAAGCTGCTTTCCTGGGGTTGAGTGGTATACAAAACAGAAATTGCAAAAACATATTGGGATCTCTGTCTTATGGTTATGTCTTCTTCCTAAGCCTGTCAAAAATAATATTTCTCACTTTTGGTAGATTCAACTACATTTGAATTGTCGGACGCCATAGTTTTCTCTGGTCCCCTCCCCAGTTGGACCAGGAGTGACATGTTTAGCTGCATGTTCTTGTTATATTGCTGGCTATCCAAAAAGCAATGTGGGCTTTATACGTAGGTAAAAGAAACTTTCTGGAGAAAACCTGGTCTTATTAGGAGAGACAGCATCCATCCCACTTTGGATGGAGCAACTCTGATTTCTAGAAATCTTGCCAGTTTATTAAACCCACCAAAATGTGACTATCCAGAGTTGCAATGTTATATGCTTCCCTGCAGCCCCCCCCCCCCCCCCCCCCAAACTTCCATCTTCATAGAGACTGTGTCTCAATAAATAAACCAAAAACCAGCAAACCCCCCCCCCCCCCCCCCCAAAAAAAAAAATTGAAGCATGGAATTTCATAAATAAAGAACAATATAGCATCCTCAACTGCACCAAAAAGTAAAACAGTTAAATGTGGATTATTAAGCATTAGGTCTCTCACTTCTACTGTAAGTCCCTGTTAGTAAATGATTTAATAATTGATCAGCATACTGATTTATTCTGCCTTACAGAATCCTGGTTACAGCAGGATGAATATGTGAGTTTAAATGAATCAACACCCTTGATTCACACTAACTGTCAGAATCCTTGAAGCACAGGCCGAGGAGGAGGAGTAGCAGCACTCATCCACTACAGTATTTACATCATTGTAAATTTATAATAATGGATTACACAGCAGTGGGGATTAAATTTCATTACAGTAGATATCTTTCTGAAAGTGCTGTAACTAAGTTTAAGGATATAATAGTGCTACTGTTATCTTCAGTGCCATGTGCCAGCACGGTGCAGAGCAGCTACCTAAACTCTACTCCCAAAGATGTTGATTATCTTGTTAATAGTGTTACATCCTCACTCTGTAAGACTCTAGATACTGTGACTCTTCAGAAAAAAGAAGCCTTAAATCAGAAGTGCTCGACTCCCTGGTATAACTCACAAATGCACAGTTTAAAGCAGATAACCCTTAAGCTGGAGAAGAAATGGCATCTCACCAATTTAGATCTGGGAAAAGAGTTTGTTGCTCTATTTAAAAACAAAAAAACAAAAAACTTTCTGTAAAGCTAGGACATGCTACTATTCATCAGAATGAAGACAGCCATTGTTGGGGTTTTCTCTGTATTATTGTTAGGGTCTTTAGCTTACAATATAAAGTACCATGAGGCAATTGTTTTTGTGATTTGGTGCTATATAAATAAAACTGAATCGCATTAAATGAATGAAATGGAAACAAATGATGTGTTTTTGCAACTGGCGTCTAGTAGCAAAGATACAATTTACAATTGGTTCTGTGCTTTGTTTAAATTGTTTATTTGTAGGCACAAGCCTGGCTTAACACCAAAAGAAAATTTCTCTATCAGATACATAAACTGGCCTGAATACAAGAGAAAAAGCAGCCAATGCCCGACGAAAACCTTTCAAAGACCTTCAGAAAACCTGCTTTTCACCATGTTCTCCAACGTCGTATGTATGTGAATGTGCAGACATTAGTCATCCTTCATCTCAGGTTCACAAGAGTGTTTTTTTTAGTCAGACAGCTCTTGTTTGATGTGATTAAAGAAAACAGTAATAATATGGCTCTGAGCTCATTACTCCCTGGCAGCTGTATTACATGTCAAACTGGAGAGTGCTAAATATCTTCACATAGCCTATGGGTGGATGCTGGGGTAGGTGAGAGGTTAAAACAGGAGACAGTGGTACAGTACATGGCAACAGTGCCACTGAGAAGTCAGTGGGAGAGATAGGAAGGTTTACAGCTTAACACGATATTGGTGAGTGTGTTTGTTTATCATGTAAGGAGACTGAATAATGTTACATGTGCACATGTCCATGATGCAGGATAGCTTCAGTTGGCAGCCTGACTGTGCATATTTGACTCTATTAGTTTGGACTTTGGGCAGCATGGTGGTTAGTACTGTTGCTTCACAAAAAGAAGGTTCTGCATTTGAATCCACCATCTGTGTGGAGGTTGCATGTTCTCTCATGTCTGTGTGGGTTCTTTCTGGGTACTCTTGCTTCCTCCCACAGTCCAAAGACATGCAATCAGTGGGGTTAATTTAATTTAATTTACCCATAGGAGTGAATGTGAGTGTGAATGGCTGTTAGTCTCTCTGTGTTTTCCCTGTGACAGACTGGTGACCTGTCCAGGGTCTACCCTGCCTTGGATGGATGGATGGATGGATGGATTGATGGATTGGATGGATGGATGGATGGATAGATAGATAGATAGATGAAAGGAAGGAATTTGGACTGAATGACAATTTTTCACCACCATCCTCAGAACCCTGCTCTGGCATGTCCAAAAAAGCATTTCTTACTATATCAACAATGCTTCTGTACTGTTGAAGTACCCTGTAAGCCATGACAAGTAAACACTGACCCATCATGTAGCATAAATAAAACCTTTAAATTGAAGCAGCTAAATGGATCCCATCCATCATCATTTTGATATTTACACTTGGTTTTTCTTCTGTCACAAAACATCTTCCATGAAATCTTGAATTTAAGAATTTACAGACTTTTATGAGTACTGCTTTTACTGTTATGGGTAGAAGATGAGCACAGCTTATGTGCTGATGCGTATTGTTAACTTGGAACTGCCTATCTGTCCTGTCACTTTCAGTGGCTTTTTTGGCTAACACAAAGAGACAACAAAAACACTCGAGCAATCAGATTTCCCCCCAAAAATAAAATGAATTTACCCTTAGAATTTTTTTAGTGACAGGCAGAGGAGTGACTGAAAGGTTATTGGAAAAATCTCATTATTTTGATTTGTGTGTATTCTTTATCATCGTTGTAATGTAAACCACTTTGGCAATTTTGTATTTTTTTTTTCTGACAGTGATACAGAGTGAGGCATCTTTGAATTTGTGCGCACGGCAGAGAAAGAGATGAGGAGCATACATATCTCACTGACAGCTGAAGCTTTCTGTCTCCTCTGTAATTGCAAACAGATTTATTCCAGCTTTGTAGCTGGCTTTTTTCACAGCTGTGTCTAGATAGCAAGAGGCAGTTTCAGACACTTATTCTTTATTCCCCAAATTGAGAAACATACTTATCAATGCAAATGAAATGACTGCTGAGGAAGCACGAGGAGAGGGAGCAGTGAGAGGGATACCAAAAAAAAAAAAACAGAAAATCCACAATGAAACCAATCCCGGAAAACAGAGAAAGAGACCATTTTTGTCACTTAATTTAGTTTTAGTTGTGTAGCACACTATTCAGCACAGTATGACAGAGCGCGTGTGAAGGTAATCCAGTTAGATGGGATGCTTCAGCTCTCTTCTGCTCAGACTGGCTCTTTGTTCTGATAGGCTGAGTGCTGACCAGGCTTAAGGCTTTTGAAGTAAAGGTGAAGAGCAATTAGGTTTACTGTCACACACACAGTACATGCGCCCCCTAACACATCCACAGAAAGACCATTCCTAACAGTGCACATGCTGTACCACAATTGAAAATAATCAGCACCCAATAATGACACAATTTCTTTTCCTCACAAAAACCACTCCCTGCCTTCCGTCCTCTTTTATATTACATGTTTCACTGCCATCACATATAGCAAAAGAATACTTTTTTTTTTTTTTTGGTTGTATGAGTCATGCTTTTCTGCACACGCTACAAAGCTGGAATAAAATCAACCCAGGTAAATGCAGCTATGTGCTCGGCCCCAGAACAGCCCCTGAGCTCTTTTTCCAAAAAATAAATAAGTAAATAAATAAAACACGCTTCCAACTCATGTCCAGGTGCAAAGATCTTTACAGTACTTTAAAAGTGTGCAACGACTGTTATATACGTTTATGGTACGTCACACTATGCTTGATCCTGGTTGCATTATCTTAAGCTGTGCAGTGATTGAAATGTGTTTTAACCTTAAAAACTTTCACTTCCATCATTTTGACTTGTCTTTGTGTGTGTGTGTGTGTGTGTGTGTGTGTGTGTGTGTGTGTGTGTGTGTGTGTTTTGTTCTCAACTTTATTCTTAAATGGTGCTCATGAAAAGCTGTGCCTTCCAGAGTTTTCTGTTCCATTTTGTGCACGTCATCTGCCATTTAGCTGGTTTGTAGAGATGGCTCATAGTAGCAGTTATATTGCAAGAGTTTGGTCCAAAATCACTGGCACTTGCAACTTTGTAACAGGCTGTCTTTTGTCACTTCAGCTCCAAACTGGCTCTCACTTTTGTCAAGAGACCACCAAAAAATGTTTTAAAAAGTTCACTTGAATCAGTGTTCTGAATCTCATTTTCAGTAAGTTAATGAAGCCAAATTTTCTTTATTTTAATGTAATTTTCCTTGTAAAATGTTTCCTTTTTTTGCCACTCGGCCTAAAAATGCTGATGGGATGTTGTAGTCACCCCACCGGGTGGGCAGCCAGTTTTCAACTTTGTGAATTTGATAACTCGAGAACAGTATCACCCAGGATTTTCACACTGATAGCATAGGTGTGTCTATTAAAAATCTTGAACTAGTTCAAATCTTGGAGCCCTTGACCTCAATGTAAAGGTCAGAGGTCAGGTTTTTCTGAAAATCTTGTGAACATGATAACTTGAGAACGATGTCA
Source organism: Archocentrus centrarchus (assembly GCF_007364275.1). Taxonomy (NCBI): domain Eukaryota; kingdom Metazoa; phylum Chordata; class Actinopteri; order Cichliformes; family Cichlidae; genus Archocentrus; species Archocentrus centrarchus. The sequence continues at coordinate 3,878,320 of NC_044354.1, forward strand.
CCTTATTATGATTTTAGCATTTCTTATTCCTGGTTCTTAAGGTCTTTACGCACTGGACATGTAAAATTCATGCAAATGTTTTGTGCGTTAAAAATATTTTTTGGACTCAGCTATTCTTCACGCGGCCGTTCACACTGACCGTGAAATGTCACAGGACGAATTTGCAGCATTAATGTTTTTTTTGAATGAAGTTAGAGTTTTTTCAAATTTTCACTTGCAAAGAAATGAATCTGGCCAATCAGAGCCCAGCAAGTGCGCTCACAACTCAAAACGCGCACTGGTATACTGAATCTACCATGATTCATGAGAAATGGATGAACCCAGAATCTCCATTTCTCCCTTTTCTTGTTGGACAAGCTCATCATCTCTTGATGTCAACTCAATTTTTTTCACAGCGCGTTTAGTGTGTATATACATGCACATTGCCTGCCACAGCTAACCATGACAATGTGCATGTGTATATACATGCACATTGTCATGGTTAGCTGTGGCAGGCAGGCAGGCAGGCAAGCAAAGGTTGGACCCCAAATGCAGGACTCAAAAGGCAAACTGAACTTAAATGTGGTTTATTAAAAAAGGATGACAACTAATACAAACAAACTGGGCTGAATAAGTTCCAGAACTAAGGGAAGCCTGAAATGGGGAGACACACAACAGGGATCAGACAACAATGCAACAAAGAACAGAGGAAAAACTGAGGGCTTAAATACACACACTAGGTAAGCAGGGCAAGTGGAAACAGCTGGGAACAACAGGTGAAACAAATTAAACTAATAACACAGGGGAAGCAAAACTAAACACAAAGTACAGGGAACACGAGACTGTCAAAATAAAAGAGGAAGTAACCCAACATGGTACACGCAGACTTAACACCACGGAGGACTAGCACAGGGGTCTAAACAGGGGTCAAGACACAGGGAGACAGACACAAAGGAACGTAAACACAGGAGCACAAAGTCACGGGAAGACCAGAACACAGGGTAATCAGATAACCACCAAATAATGATATTAACCATAACCAAAAACAGAATACAAAACTACAACAAAACATAACTCCACAAAAAGAACACAAAATACTGGGCCACCGGCCCAGGACCATGGCATACATTACACGACAAGTTTGCAGAGTTTTATGTTGTTTTTTTTGCAATGTGCTCGAGGCCTTATATGACTTAATGAATTAAGTCGCTAAAGCTCATGTGCACCTCACTAAGATCTCCTGAGACCTGTAAGTATGTGAGCTCGAATTTGTCCTTCCAGGGGATTTGTGGCACCTAAAGATCCTACTGGCAGGAGGCTGAGGCTATTTTTTCAGAATTGTAGACAGGATTGCTAGAGATAGCTAAATAAGATTTTATTGCTACCAATGCCAATACTAATTCTACTCATACGTCTCACTATTGATTCCTTTATTGGGTACTGATCAATTTTCTGTGACATTAGACCTACACAGGTTCCTTTGTCAATGCAACAGTTTTAATGCGTTGTTGTGTGAACGCTCGGTAGAAACAGAGCTGCATGTAACTCAGGTGTGCAAACGCTCCATTGCCATGAGTTTGGTGTCACTGTCTCACAATGCATACATGTCAGAAAAAAAAAAAAACAGGCCACTACTAATAAAAGGAACTGATACTGTATGTTTGGATGCATACGTTTCTGATGGATGGATAATTTGGAACAAATTCTCAACTGATAATAGTTCTCAGTTTCTATCCCCAGCGATCACATGTGACATGCACAGTATACCCTGTCAGTCTGCTTTGCCAGATGAAATCTGTGGCTGTTTTTGAGCTTTTTAATACTTCACATTTTTTGCCAAGAATCTGCAGCATTACCAAAAGCAGTTTTGTTTTTATCGTTTACTTTCTTACTTGCATTTTAAGTGTATTATGTAATTAATGTTTTCTAAGTTCTTATTCAAAAGAAGGTTATTTCTTTGAAGTGGTGCAGCGATTTTAACCTATCGTCTTTGTCCCCCCTCTGACATTATTCATACATATTCAGTAAATAACCTTGGCATGCTAAGAGTGACAAGACATATGTTTGGGTTGTCAACACAGTCGGTACAAGGTTAATAGATATTGATTTCATAAACACTGATTTATGCAACACTAGTAGCTTCACAAATGCAGTTCACAAGTGTCTGTGTGTACTGTAGCATGTGTGACATTACATCTCTAATTATGTGGTTTAACATGATGGTAAAATAGAATTTATTCTACTTTTACCATGCATAAAGCTCACTCAAAAAGCTATTGGACATTTAAACAAGTCCTCAGCAAGGATTCTTCCCCACAAAGGAGAGTACCCACTAAGAAATATAAAATCCTGTCCGATAGTGTTGTGATGGAATTTGAAATAGATAATATATAAAGTAGCACCTCTAAGACTGAGGTCATAGTTTCATAGTTCTCAGCCAGGTAGATTGGTCACTCAGCTGGGGGTGAGCTGTTGCCTCTAGTTGGGGTTGAAGTACCCAGGGGTCTTCTTCATAAGTGGGGGGAGAATGAAGCAGGAGACTGACAGTAGGGTCAGTTCAGTGTTTGCAGTGATGTGCGTTGTGTACCCGTCTGTTGTGGTGAAAAGAGAGTTGAACAAAGGGTAAGGGACTCAGATGAGAGCAAGAAAAGGAGCCCATTAAGCAGGTTCAAGCGTGTGTCTGGGATGCATTCTGAACCCCTTTTAGGTGAACTATGTTTGGACAATCCGACCTCAGAACACACTGAAGACATCAGGTCTCTCAGCCGGCATGGGAAAAATTCAAAGTCCCCAGTAAGAGCTGGAGGTGATGCTGGACAGCTCTGCTTCAAATGTGTCCCTCACAACTTGCACCCAAGAAAATGGATGGTTATATTGATCGTGATGCAAGCAAATATGTTAATATATGGGGTAAAACCTCAATGCAGATGCAAGTGCACACTGAAACTGAACGACAGGACTGAGTCAATCAGATTTTAATATTCAGGTACTTCAGCCTGTTAATGTGTGACTGTGTCATGAATACAAATCTAATCATGTGTGTTTCTTGTAATATGAGAATTATTCTTGACATTGTGTCTGCTAAAGAACACAAACAAAGTCTCCCATTTCGCCTCCTCCATCCTAGCTTTTAACATGCAAATCAGTATGCCTGATGATGGATGTCATCTGGCATGGTAACCAGTCCCATTTAATGCCAGTAGACAAAAAGCTCACAGTCAAGCAATTTCCTGAGCATCACCACGCATCATTTTTGAGTGGATACCAAAATTGACTTGTGGCTCATGATTTATGAGGTTGAAGCAGCGCAGCAACAATGAATAGTGAGTTTGTATTGGATGTGATGACTGCAGAGGGGGAAAAAAATAAAGTCACTACTCGTTTGATCAAATTGTCTTTTGATTCGTCAAGTGTTTCACAGGCTGCTCACTTTTCACTGAAGGAAGTGACACATTGTAAGATTAATGATTAAATAATGAAATGCATGTAGTAATGACAAAAAAAAAAAAAGATTATTGAATTATTTATTGAAATCATTAAAACTTGGCCAATTTATACAATTTAGAGAGAGGCATAAAGCCACTACATGTAACAAAAGTGATGAAGTGATGAAAAGATAAAGCCAGAAGAATCTGTTAAAAAGACAGCGTTCACACATATTCCACCAAGTGAATTATGTTTTCTGAATAGCCCCAAAAAGCTGAAGTCAGAGAACAGGATCAGCCATGATACTGAACCCCTGCAGCATTGCCCACATGCAGACATTAAACAGTACCTCTGCACACTGTGTAGAAGGAAGAATGCCATAAATAAATAAATAAAATACCAAGCAAAATTAATTTTCTTGCTACATCAGTGCTACATACACATATTATACACCATCTGTCACTCACTGTCCCACAAGTGCTTGCACCACCCTGTCAAAATACACACTCATACCTATTTTCTTCTGCAGCCTCGGTCTCCCTTTCACTTGCACACATTACAAACACACACACACACACCTTTATTCCCTCTACAGTGGGGGACATTTATTCTGATTATGTTGGGCTCTGGAGATCGAAGATTGTAGTAATCAGAAAACTGGCCAGGCATCTATCACTGCAGCAACCAATCAAACAACCTGCTCCACCAACAGCAAATGGGAAAAATTACACACAGAAATGATTCCCACTGGTCTGTGTGTGCGTTCGCTTTTGTACTTCTATCCTTGTGAGGACAGATTTCAGAAGCTTTTACAGTGTTTAAAGAAAGATTTTAATGATCTTGACTTTCACAGACATAACAAATTTACAGATTTATTGCTTTGAAATAGGATTTGATTAAAGTAATTAATATACTTTGGGGGGGGGAAAGGTTGGAAAAATGAATCTTGAATGAATCTCCTGATCGGACCTCGTGAGAGTTAGGTGCAACGTGTGTGTATGTTTTTTTTTTTTTTAAGTCTATCTGGGGAGCATGAGGCTATTTGTTTTAGCTGATGATAAAGGTGGCAATGTATTTGCAGAGACAGAGAGCCGGGAATTATAGGAAAGTGTGCGAAGCAAGTTTAGTACTGGCATCACTAAAACCCCAACCTGAATCTGACGCACAAACGCACATGCATGCTGTACTAGAGCACTTCCAGACGCTGCTTTGAGTGTGTTCACGGTTCCACGGTGCTCAGTGTGGCAGTTTTAGTGTGTTGTGCCCACTGGTCCACAAATTTACCTAAAATACCTCTTACATTTATTGCCATAAAATTTTGCATAACAGTGATGAGATGAAGAAAATAAAGTAGTCATCTACATGAGACTACATGAAATATTCCAACATTTACTGGATAAATAGAGTGACAAGGAATTCTGTGTAGAGGCTGACATAAAACTGGACTCCAGTGGATTTGGCTGTGATGGTCTTTGTGCTGATTCGTGGTTTATTGTGTTTTTCTTTAGTCCTTGTTTTGTGCATGTCTTCCTTTTTATGTTGCTCCTGTGTTCTGCCTATCTATGTCCCTTCAGTTTACTTCTTGCTTTATTTTGAAGGTTAGTTTATCATGTGGCTTTTTTGTGTTTTTATTTCCCCCCTTTCCTGCTTTTGTTATTGTCATAATTAAGTCCACGTGGGCTCTATCACCCATCTCCATTGAAGGTGCTTTTAGTCCTTTGGTCTCTGTCAAGTTGTTTATTATTCTCCACTGCATTTACCTCAGACTCCCTATGTTTGATATTTCTGATTGCTCAAGTTGAGGATTTCCCTGCAAACCTCAGTGCAGCACTTTTTTTTTATTACACCATATTTTTAAATAATAGATCCTTTAAAGTTACTGCTGCCCTCAGTCCCACGGTGTCAGCTATTCAGATCACAGTGTCAGATCCACTCAAGGACTTTGGGATTTTTTGACTTGGTGATCCTTTCGTTTGCTGAGGTCTGTACTTGTAGTCTTGATATCAGAACAGCTGTTAAGTAGGTTTCCAATAGAATTTAATGCATAGAATTTGCTGAATAAATTCAGTGAGTCCTTGACTTTTCATGCATTGCCACAAATAGGTCAGTAACTACTGGGTGAGCTGATGATCTCTCAGAATCATACCTCGGCTACAGAGAAAGTTTCTGCATTTCACGACGAACTCAGACCACTTGATAAATGACACTATTTATACTTAAGTAAATCTTCGCTGAGACTTGGGCCAAAGTATGGCTCTGTTTATTTAGTGTCAGCTCTAGACTCCAGAGTTATTTAACTTATTCATTTAGTATTCATTTAGTTTCTGTTTGTTTCTGTAACAACATATTTCTTAGCAGCTTTTCAGGTCTGTTTCTCAAGGACTTTATCTGTGACAACTGGTGTTTGGCAGAGAAAATTTTGAATCAGTCCCATTCGATTTATTGAGACTGCATGTTAGTTAACTGTCCAATTACTTTTGAGCCTCTCAACATGGGTGACTCTGTATAAAAAATAGGTATTAATAGGTAATCCCTAAACAGTTCCTGTTACTGCAGCATTTTCTTAAACCCCTCCAATTAAAGGCAAAATTCTGCACCTCGACCACATCTTCATCATTTGATTTCAGATCCACTGTAGTGGTGCACAGATGAAAAAATAGCAAACATTGCACTATTGTCCTTACAGACCCATCTGTGTACATTAATAAAAATGTACAAATTTGATTTTTCACATCATTGTAAAGCAGCAATCCAGCAACAAACAGAAAAATGTACTCTAATGGCTACATCTTTGCATGATATTTACATGACAGATCACACAGTCATCACACACTGAGCTGGAATGAACTCACATATGGCAAAGCTATGGGATGTATCTTGTCTTGTAGAAGGTGCCTTTGTTACCTGCACAATGACAACTGCATGCAGGTAGTAAACACACAAACACATGCATACACACTCTCGAGATAGATAGATGCTATCACTGACAAGGCAGCAAGTGATGGGAGTCAGAAGGGGGTCATTGTGTGTGACTAGATTTGGCTTGGGACTGACTGAGTGCATCTGTGTGAAAGTGCATCTATAGTGTGTGTGTGTGTGTGTGATGTGCATGTGTAATGACTGTCTCCATCTGTTCTCCCTTCCTGCTTCAGATCCCAGTTATGTTTTCCTACTGTGATCCTGCTGTTGTTAGCTGTGCACCTAAGGAGAAAGTCTTCCTGTGTGAGTGTGTGTAGGGGTGTGTGTGTGAGAGAGAGCTGCAGAGGCACCCCTCTACCTCCTACGGGCACACCTTTTCTCTTCCTGCCCCCCAAGGTTTACAAAGTCTCATTAAGCTGCCCCCCACAACACTCCTTCACTTAAAACACACATTCACCCCCGCACATGTTACCAGCATCTGGTCCCTCTCTGTAACATCGATAATTTCCTGTTCTATAGTTGTGTGTCTGTATGTTTTAGCAGGTAAAAAAGGTAAATCAAAATTGCATCAATCATCACAGCTGGATAAACGCTCAGGGCTCTTTTTTTCTTCCAGGTTATGGACAGTTGCATAAAAAAATCCTTTTTGCCATGAAATCACAAAGATGAAAATGATGTTACCCCTGTTACTTGACATGAAAGTGCCATTTTAAAAAGAGTGCAAGCATTAAAAGAGAAAACAGGGGTTTTAAAGGTTACTGGGAGGCTATTGTGTCAAAGTCTGTCAGATGTGCATAAAAGTGATTTACCAAATAAATAATAATAATGTAATTAGAATGAAGCCTTTGTCCAGTGTAAATACATGACAATCACACTATTGGCTCTCACACTGGAGAACCATATATATATATATATATATAGGAGGATGAAGATTGGCCTGTGGCCAATCTTCGTCCTCCTCCAACATCAGATCCTCTACCAGAGGACTGGGAGCTTGAGGGCCCTGCATAGCATCTTAGCTGTTCCCAGGATTGTGTTCTTCTGGTCAGAGATCTCAGATGTCATTCCTGAAATCTGCTGGAGCCAGTCTCCTAGTTTGGGGGTCGCTGCCTCAAGTGTTCCTTTTACCACGGGGTCCACTGTTACCTTTACCTTCAACATCCTCTCTGGCTCTTCTCTGAGCCCTTGGGATTTCTCGTGTTCTTTCTTGATGTTGCCGTCACTTGGTATTGCTCCGTCTATCACTACGCTTTCTTCCTCTGCTTGTCCACCACTACAATGTCCGGCTGGTTAGCCATCACAAGTTTGTCTGTCTGTTTCTGGAAGTCCCACAGGATCTTAGCTCTGTCATTCTCTCCCACCCGTGGGGGCGTATCCCATTTTGACCCCAGGACTTCCAGGTCATACTCAGCATATAATCCTGTATACTATGCCAGCCACTTGGTTTTCCATGTATGCCCTGCCTGCTAGCATCTGTCGGTGATCCATGCCATGCAGGGGCCTGTCCCTCCATGATGGTTTCTGTTCTTCCTCCTCTTCTTTCTCACAGTTCTGCTGCCTGAGGTCTTGCCAGGATCTTGTTCTTCTCATTCAGCTGACTCTTCAGGACCTGCCTTACTCTCTGGTTCCTCAACACCTGACACGGACCTTCCAGGTGACATCCGAGCCAGTATGGCTTCAATCAGTATCTCTGTAGTGCAAAGTAGGCTTGGGTAGCATGGGGGGGTCTAGCCTGGGGACCCTGTCTGAACATCTATGTGTGATGAATTGGTGCTGGGACATGTCTTGCTACTGTGTGCGTGTCATGGCACCAATACCTGCATCCAGACATGGTCCAATACTCTCTAAAACACCACTAGCTTTTGCCAGAATGATGGCATTGGATGCTGAGGAAAGAGGAGGGGCTCATGTATCCCATCTTCTATTTCCCCACCATTGTCTATCTGGCTTGTTTTCTTTCCACTGCCAATCTTTTAGTACTGTTCATAAAATTGGCCCAGATTGCTCCATGTATTTTTACTGGCTTGAGAGAGCCAGCGTATTGGCATTTGTGTATATTAGCTTCCAGGCTACAGTATAAATCTGTATTGATGATATGGCAGCCCCTATGGGACAAGGTGGATGAGAGTCAATCCTGGAGCCTATTGACTGGTCTGGAATTGCTTTTGTAATATTGTTTGGGAAGACAGACGACCATGAGAGAAACAAAGGGGGGGTACCGAGGGCTTACAGCCAAGGTGTGATTTTTCTGTTTCTTTTATTGTTGTAGCTTTTCAGAAAAAGTGCTCAGAGGATGAAAGAGATGAGAAAAAAAAAAACACGGAGCACAGAAATAAGAGAAAAGAATCAATGAGCAGAAGGGAAAAGGAGATGTAAATATCTAAGAAACAGAAAAGTATGAAAGTAAATAAAGGAAACAGCAAGAACAGAGATATAAGAAAGAAAAAGTGAGGAGCAGAGTGATCGTTGCAATTACTTTTGACTGGTTTGAGACTGGAGCAGAAGACCTTCTGTTTGTGTGAGTGTGTTGGTGTATTTACTATCAGCTTGTCATTTTAGTGAGCTGTTGTAACACCCAGTAGGGTGTTGTTACTGTCTCCAGCTCACAGTAAGCTGGGAAATATAGTAATATTAGCAGTTTCTGTGTCGCCTCCCAGCCACAAGATGCTAGAGTGGCAGGAAAGGTCTATGAATGGGCAAGTTGTGCGTCGCATTAAAGGGTGACTTGATTCCTGGTGAAAAGTTTGGGGAAGGTCTTTGATGCCAAGCCTCAAGGCAACTCCATTAAGAAGACATGAAAGACCTCGAGGAGCGGCTCACTGAAGCAGACAGATCGGGCCTACCAGGGAGATTTAGGGCCTCGATCTACCAACATGCTATCCTGCCTGTAGCCTCTGCTTATCTATGAGGCTCCAATAACACCAGAAGAGTCAATGGAGAGAAGGATCCCCAGCTACCTTCGCAGGTGGGCCGGTCTACCTTGTAGCCTTTGAGACCTTTGAGAAAATGAGAAAGCCGGTCTTTAAAGCTAAATGATGTAGGTGACAACTTTTGAGGGGCATGTTTGGGTTTAGTTTTTTTTTTATTTAATTTGTGAGAATCAACATTAGAATGGAGTAGAATCACAATACGTTCTTTTTGATGTTCATTTTAAACCACTTAATATGAGTGCTAGGCAGTGTGGGTTTGTGCTGTGGATTGTGCACTTTATAAATTAGAAATCCTGCTAATTGATACCATATATTGACTATTTTGGGGGTCACAAAGATAGATCAGACACAAAGGGGTTTCTGAATTCTGGGAAATGTTCCTGACGTTGAAAGTACATCTAAAACTCTCCCCATCCTTTATTTATTTTAATTTATGTATTTATTTATTTTTACAATGCATTAAGCCCTGGGTTTTATTTACAGCTATTATTTGGGGGGTTACTGACTGGCAGTGATTTCTAAATCCTTCTGAGAATTTTCCTCCCCTTCATTAGGCCTCTACATGCAGACACTCAGGACACACATTTAAAGCCATATAACCAGAGTTAGAAGAAGCACATGTACTGCACGTATTCCTCTAAGAGACTGCAGGTGAGCACTTTACATTTATGTACGCTTGTTGCAAAGAGTGGCAGAGAAAAACTTTCTCTCAGTGTCTTTCTTGCTCTCTCTCACACACACACACACACACACACACACACACACACACACACACACACACACACACACACACACACACACACACACACACACACACACACACACACACACACACACACACACACACAGTACTCAGGGATGCACTTAAAAGAGTGGCAGAAGATTTGATGACAGTCCTCTACAATGACAAATGAATCTGACTTTTCATTCACAATGACTCTGACTTGCAATTCAGAAGTGTTCTGAGGGCATTTTTACATTTTATTTCCACTCCAGGAGACTAGACTGACCAAAATTGAATGAGCAGGTACACATAGAGTCAGTATTAATATGGAGGAGACGTTGCAGTTCATCAGTTTAAAATGGGGAAAGATGATATTCTGTCGATGACAGCACTGACAGCTGACTAATCAGCACTTTTATGCCTGCGTATCGGCAGTTGCCGAAATGTTATTCATGACAGATCTTGCAAGTGGAGCCAAAAAAAATACAGTGTTACTGTGTCATTATCATACTCAGATTAAACATAATTAGTAATTAATTAGTGAGTTAACCTTTAGCGCTTTCCCAGAGCTAATGCCACAGAGAGTAAGGTGAAAAAAATAAACAAAAAACATGAATACAGACATGAGGAAAAATTGCATATTAAGAACACACAAAGGCAAACCCAAAGAGGCATCCACAGATCTTAAAGCTTTCCCCAAGATTTTTACTCCAGCAAGAGGACCTCTGAGATTTAACTCTTTCCCACACGTGCACTGCACCTCTGATCTTTTCTATACATTTATATAAGTGAGAATGCAAATGTGACACATACCTAAACAACATTTACCTTGCCAGCTCCTGAGTTGCGGCAAATTTTGTCAGCTAACGTATGAATGAGTAAATAGGGCAAGTAATGGTCCAGTGAACTCACAATATCTTCTTGACACAGTATCATGTGTCCTGCCCCTTGCATGCTCTCTTCATGCAGCACCCTTACCTGAACCAAATGGGGTATTTGCAGTAGTATGAATACATCTGATTTTGGAAGGTAAATTTAAACAGAGAAAACCACCACTGCCACTTTTGGGACCGGGTCTAAAAGAAATAAACTGTTTGTCCCCTCAGACCCAACCAGTCACAGCAGATGACCCCCCCTCCCTGAGCCTGGTTCTGCTGGAGGTTTCTTCCTGTTAAAAGGGAGTTTTTCCTTCCCACTGTCACCAAGTGCTGCTCATAGGGGGTCGTTTTGACTGTTGGGTTTTCACTGTAATTATTGTAGGGTCTTTACCTTACAATATAAAGCGCCTTGAGGTGACTGTTTGTTGTGATTTGGCGCTATATAAATAAAATTGAATTGAATCGAAGTGAATTATGACTTATGTAAGAAATCATGCGAAAAGTCAATTAATGAGTTTTTTTTTTTTTAGTCCTAGAAGGTGTATAACTGAATATCATTACGAGGTTACAAAACCCTGGTCCAAACCACTTCATATTATTTGTGCTAAGATGTCATACTTAGAGTATCTGAGCAGCACATTATAGGGAGAGCACTATATTGTAAATGTTTAGTATAAAGAGAGAAGATTTGTTGATGGCTGCAGAGTGCAATTAAATTTTTATAATTCAATACACAGTACTAGTCTCACTCAAACTCTTTTAGATGTGTAAAAAAAAAAATGTTTCCGGCATGAATCTGCTTGATGATAGAGCAAAGTGAAACAGCAGTCACACACTCCTGGTGCCGTCTGATACAAGGTTAGCCACCCAGTGCAGGTTTCTGCAGTGTCTGCCAATGTGAGGTCAAGAGTTCACAAAGAAAGCAGGCAGCACCACTGTTCCTCCAATATGTGCCACAAGCTGTCAGCCAATAACACATATACACACAGAAGCTTCCTTATGATTGGCAGTTGCTCCTGTGATGTAATTCTCATATTCTGGGAGCCATAAACATTCGCACATCTATTTTTTTTGTGTGTGATTTACACATAGCCCAATACACACAGTCATCCAATTTTTATCCTACCCTCTATATAAACACACACCTACACTCAGTTCCTGCAGGTGCACCCCTCTAGGGAACCATGCAGGATAGCATAATGTAAATTGTATTCCCTGCCATTGTCTCTGTTTGCCCATTTTTCTTCTGCCCTGCAGAAGACACAAACACACACACACACACACACACACCTACACCTACACCTACACATGCACACACACACACAACACACACATACCCACTTCCACACTGAGATGCACCGGTCTCCTTTCTCCTCTACTGCTGCAGAAAAGCCAACGCTATTGTTATTATTGTGTTCTTGTTTGGGAATGCACCGTCAGCGGAAAATGCGACTGGTTTCTACATGCTGTGTGTATAAAACAAGGGCAGCAAAAGAAACGCTCCCTGTGTGTGTCAGTCTGTGCGTGTGCGTTCAGTGGCCTTGCTCTGTCTCAGCGCTGTCATTTGGATTCATAACCCAATCTCACATAAGAACTTTGAAGAAAGGCTTCAATGAGAAATCGCTCTGATCTCCACCACAGAACACTTAGAAAATGTTCAGATGCTCAAGAATAGACATCTCAGCAGCTTTTGCACTAATACCGACAAGTTTTGTGGTGAAATTAAAGCTGGGGCTACATTATATTTGATTGCTCTTTATGACAGCAAACTTGATTTTCTCTTGTGGGTATGAAAGAAACAAGGCTGGTACCAGGGTACGTGTTATAAAACTATGAAATAAAGGAGGATTAAAAGGGTGCTGTGGACAAAAATAAATAAATAAAAAATAAAACATAAGTAGAAAAACAGCTAGTGTAAAACAGGCTCGGCAAAGGGCAGGGTTTTGAGGGGAGATAGCAAATGAGAGAATAAAAACAGAGAAAAAAGAAAAAGTTCAAATGTAAAGGAAATGAAAAACACAAAGAAAAGGGGGGGGGGGGTGCAAGAAAGAGCTAAAGGTTTGTAATCTGTCATTAATTTGGCTTGTACTAAACCACAAGGGAATGCTGGGAAATCAATGCAGGCTGATTGCTACTTTTACAGAACTGCAGAAAACACAAACTATTTCTGTTTTTCTGTTCTCGTATCTGCTGCAGTCACTCTGTCAATCACAGTCCCACTTTGGTCACTTTATTAGGAAAATATGAGGCAACTGCAGCTGAACTCACAAAGTGGAGTGCAGTGTTCGACTTGTCACCGTTTGATTGATTGCAGCGTGTGTGTGTGTGTGTGTGTGTGTGTATGTTTGCGTGTGTGTCAGTACATTATGAGACAAAATGCAGCTTCTGAGGTCTGAGTCCATTCTACTAACTCACAACTCCATCCCGTTTTACATTAAGCTAATAAACATAAACACACACACTCTGCCATGCACACAAACACAGTGGCTGTCAAAAAAGTAATATTGGCAGTTGCCTCAAGGAAGAGTGGCTGGGAATGCAGGGTGCTCACAACACCAAATGAGTTATCATGCTTCACTTACATCTTCTGAAATTGATTTTGATATGTACAAAATATTTTGAAGTGCATGTTTGCATGAATTTGCCTGAAGCTCCAACCATGCCTCAAATGACATTTGAAATATCAAGTTGTAAGAAATAAAAAATGCATTTGTTAGCACACAGCCTTTGGATGCAGAATTGCAAAAAAAGGGGCTCCTTCATACAAAAATGTTGCATCTAACATAGATTAACAACAAATAAGGTCACGGTCCTGGGTCTTGTATCCAAGGAATTTTATTCCTTAGATATGGCTTTTAGTTTGCTTAGTGGTTACATTTTTATCCTGATGTACAGTATATTCTTTAATATTTTGAGTCTTTAATTTTTAGTCCTTATTTGTATTAAGTTATTTTGTTCCCTCAGTATTTCCTGTTTCCACCTCCTGTGTCAGTTCTCCCATATTAATGTGTTAATGTGTGCGTTACATGTTTCCATGTTCAGTTATTGTTCTACTTGCTTTTAGTCTTACTTCTGCCATCTCACTGCATTGATTGTATGCACCTCTGTGTTGTCCCCAGCTGTGTCCACTTCCTTAGCCCTGTGTGTATTAACAACTTCAGTTACAAAGTTTTGTCTTATCATGACAGAACTACATATGTGCTGTCCACTTCAGATAAAGATATTGGGTGTTTCTTATAAAAAGTATAATGATTTGAACAGTATAATTAAACTTTTACATAATATATACACCACACATACGTGTACTTGCTTGTCCCAACCTGCAGGATTGTAATATAGCACAGGTTCTTCACCTTTGCTTGTTCAGAGTTTAAGCACAAAAACAACTTTGGTAGATTTAAGGAAATAAAAGATGAGCTGCTTTGTTTTGTTTTAGGAATAATGGTGAATAACAATAAGTTTATCGAAGGGTAGTAGTAAAACTGCCAGTTTTAGTTTGAAATGGACATCAGTTAAAGTCCAGTGCCAATAAAATCCAGA